>NW_028318074.1:7500-122500 GCF_062004578.1 Staurois parvus | reverse complement strand
GGCTCAGCAACGGTGTTCAATGCCAAGTTGCAGCAAGCAAGGCAAGGCTGGCAGACCATGCCATAAAAAGGGAATTCTCAAGAAATTAGGCTTTAATTTTTCCACTTTACAAAACTCCAGTGAAAGGGCAACAAAGCTATTAGGAGGACTGGAGGTCTTTAGTGATGGGGGCGAATACAATCATTACATTTCTTTTCTCCTTGAAGAAGAGGTATTTAAGAGGAGATATGATCACAATATACAAATATCTAAATGGGGGTTCTAGTATAAGAAGAAAAAAAAAAAAAAGACAGACAGTCTCAGGTCACTTAAAATAAAGAGATAAATGCAGACCACTCATGTCACGCTTGAAAAAACCTGTGAGCCTATAACATTATAATGCTTTCATTAAATATTATAAACAAAATATGAAATAAAATCAAAATCCAACTCAATGAACAGTCCCAATGTGACGATAGTGATTGTGCCACTATAGACACGAGGCACTGCTTCACTCCTAAGTGTCCCACATGGACTAGCACTCACTGTAGGCAATAAACCAACTATCTCTAGTTAGGTCAATGGATGGCAGAGTTTACTTCTGCGACAATAACAACATTACAAATATAAATAATGACCTCAAAGCTCCTGTAAAATTATGAGCATCATTACCATACTAGTTGACACTGGCTCAGTTGTTGCAGCAAACATTGACAAGGGGTCAGTTCCATCCAGGATGCCGCTTAGAGGATCCACATTTGAAATAGAGGAACAAGCAGATGTACTTGATGTGCTCTCTTTGTGGCATACTTTCTTAAATCTGGATTCTGTGACCTGAATGAAGAGAGAGAGATAAATCCAGGATTTCTGCAAAAAAAAAACACTTTAAAATATGTCTGAAGTGATGCTACTTTATACATCACCCACACAAAGATTTTGAATTGGGTCTTAAAAAAAAAAAAAAAAAGGGAAGAAAAAGAAGTCAATGTAGAGTTCTAATAATACATATTTTGGTGGTTATAAAGGGAAGTAGAATAACCTTACATTTATATAAGCTAAATCCAACCCAGTGGTGGGCACCAGTTCTTCCCCTTTTCAGTCCCACATTTCTCTCAACTATAGGCAAAAATAGTCGGTTAACATTTCTAGATCATGTTTGTTAGGGTCAGGTCTTAGCAACAAAGATTCAGAAACTTTCTGTACTATGAATTTGATAAAATCCTGGGGAGTAGGTTGAGGTTCAATAAAAATAATGATGGCATCTTGTGAAGAAATCAAGGAAGCTGCACCTGGTATAGTCTATTCCATACACACACACCAACAGGCAATTACTAAAAAAGTAAAACTAAGTATAGTTATACTTTTTGGATAATGGGTGACAACTGTATATATGAAGCAATGTGATAAGAATAGGTGCAGTTTTCACAAGCATTAGGAAGCTAAAAATTCATTAAAAAACCATAGCACAGGTAAGTGTGTATTTCTGCTACAATTAGAGCAAAACAGGTAAGCTTGAGAAGCTATTTATACTTTTCATTTTTCATGTGGCATGCGGCTACAAAATAATGGCTACAATATGTTTGGTTAAGCAAATTAGAAATCACTTTTACATGTAAAATGTACACTGATTTTTTTTTTCCCCCACACCATAAAAAATAAACACCTTACAGTTATGACTTTTAAGGGGTGGTAATCTCCATATTCCACAGGCATTCTTTCCAGCCTACATAATTCTAGCTCTTCTGCATAGTGCCTGTTCCGAGAGTGCCTGAAAATTGAGATATAGTGAAGGGTTAGCAGAGTTATGGCATACACTCAATTCGGTAAAATTATCAACGCACAGACCAATATTGTTTTTAAAAAAATTGTTAGATTTTCTGCAGAATTATAAGAAAACCTAAAAAAAGGACCTAAATTGGAAACAGTTACAGCAAAAAAATTGTTTTTGTTGTAGCAGTTTCAGATTAGGTCCTCTTTTGTAAAGTTATAATTCTGCAGAAAATCTAACTGGATTTCCGAAAAAAACAACAAGAGTGAGAATTCTGTAGTCATGGAAGTCTCCTAGAAGTTACAGTTAACAGTAAGATCAACTCTTGACTTTCCAAAACATCTTTGAGGACCACACATAAGGTAGTGTCAGAACACACTAGATTAGAGGGGGCTAACCAGGAACATTACAGACAACCCCATGTATATGAACCTCTCAAAACAGTGATAACACAAGAGCAGATATATTCCCTGGACCAGTAAGTGTCCTTATATTAACGACATGCCGCCCAGCCACTGTAGAAATACGGCGGCAGGGCGACACGGCTGGGCAAAACCACGTTTTAAAACGTTACCGGCTATGTCCCGACGATTAGCGGCAATCACTGACAGAGAGCACAGCTGCAGTAGCTGTGCTTTCTGTCAGTTCCCTGACAGCTCCTGACACGCTGATCGGGACAGAAGAGGAGTTTATCTGTCCGGATCAGTGTGTCTCTGTGCAGTATACACCCCGCCCCCTAGTAAAACACTCCCCTCACACAGTTAATCCTTTCACTGAATAATAAAGTTGACCCCTTCCTCCCCAGTGCCATTAGTACAGTGTCTGTTTTTTTTTTTGCACTGATCACTGTATTGGTGTCACTGGGGATGTCAGTGACCCCAAGTCAGTTACCCCCCAGTGTCACAATGTCCGCCGTAGTCCAGCCATAAGTCGCTGATTATTAGTATAAAAAAATAAATAGATAAAAATCCAAGTATCTTTCCCGCCATTTGTAAACGCTATAACTATAAACCAATTTACATGTATTGGGGTTTTTTTTTTATAGCAAAGACATGTCGCAGAATACATTTAGGGCAGAAATTTATGACTACCGTATTTTTTGCTCCATAAGACGCACCTGACCATAAGACGCACCTAGGTTTTAGAGGTGAAAAACAAGAAAAAAAAATATTCTGAACCAATGGACTGCAGACACAGTGCAGGAGATGACCAGAGACTGCGGGGACAGTGCAGGAGATGACCAGAGACTGCGGGGACAGTGCAGGAGATGACCAGAGACTGCGGGGACAGTGCAGGAGATGACCAGAGACTGCGGGGACAGTGCAGGAGATGACCAGAGACTGCGGGGACAGTGCAGGAGATGACCAGAGACTGCGGGGACAGTGCAGGAGATGACCAGAGACTGCGGGGACAGTGCAGGAGATGACCAGAGACTGCGGGGACAGTGCAGGAGATGACCAGAGACTGCGGGGACAGTGCAGGAGATGACCAGAGACTGCGGGGACAGTGCAGGAGATGACCAGAGACTGCGGGGACAGTGCAGGAGATGACCAGAGACTGCGGGGACAGTGCAGGAGATGACCAGAGACTGCGGGGACAGTGCAGGAGATGACCAGAGACTGCGGGGACAGTGCAGGAGATGACCAGAGACTGCGGGGACAGTGCAGGGGATGACCAGAGACTGCGAGGACAGTGCAGGGGATGACCAGAGACTGCGGACAGTGCAGGGGATGACCAGAGACTGCGGACAGTGCAGGGAATGACCAGAGACTGCGGACAGTGCAGGGAATGACCAGAGACTGCGGACAGTGCAGGGAATGACCAGAGACTGCGGACAGTGCAGGGAATGACCAGAGACTGCGGACAGTGCAGGGAATGACCAGAGACTGCGGACAGTGCAGGGAATGACCAGAGACTGCGGACAGTGCAGGGAATGACCAGAGACTGCGGACAGTGCAGGGAATGACCAGAGACTGCGGACAGTGCAGGGAATGACCAGAGACTGCGGACAGTGCAGGGAATGACCAGAGACTGCGGACAGTGCAGGGAATGACCAGAGACTGCGGACAGTGCAGGGAATGACCAGAGACTGCGGACAGTGCAGGGAATGACCAGAGACTGCGGACAGTGCAGGGAATGACCAGAGACTGCGGACAGTGCAGGGAATGACCAGAGACTGCGGACAGTGCAGGGAATGACCAGAGACTGCGGACAGTGCAGGGAATGACCAGAGACTGCGGACAGTGCAGGGAATGACCAGAGACTGCGGACAGTGCAGGGAATGACCAGAGACTGCGGACAGTGCAGGGAATGACCAGAGACTGCGGACAGTGCAGGGAATGACCAGAGACTGCGGACAGTGCAGGGAATGACCAGAGACTGCGGACAGTGCAGGGAATGACCAGAGACTGCGGACAGTGCAGGGAATGACCAGAGACTGCGGACAGTGCAGGGAATGACCAGAGACTGCGGACAGTGCAGGGAATGACCAGAGACTGCGGACAGTGCAGGGAATGACCAGAGACTGCGGACAGTGCAGGGAATGACCAGAGACTGCGGACAGTGCAGGGAATGACCAGAGACTGCGGACAGTGCAGGGAATGACCAGAGACTGCGGACAGTGCAGGGAATGACCAGAGACTGCGGACAGTGCAGGGAATGACCAGAGACTGCGGACAGTGCAGGGAATGACCAGAGACTGCGGACAGTGCAGGGAATGACCAGAGACTGCGGACAGTGCAGGGAATGACCAGAGACTGCGGACAGTGCAGGGAATGACCAGAGACTGCGGACAGTGCAGGGAATGACCAGAGACTGCGGACAGTGCAGGGAATGACCAGAGACTGCGGACAGTGCAGGGAATGACCAGAGACTGCGGACAGTGCAGGGAATGACCAGAGACTGCGGACAGTGCAGGGAATGACCAGAGACTGCGGACAGTGCAGGGAATGACCAGAGACTGCGGACAGTGCAGGGAATGACCAGAGACTGCGGACAGTGAAGGGAATGACCAGAGACTGCTGACCTTTGAGGAGGGAGGGGGAGCGGGTACCTGGGCACCCGGCTGTCACAGAAGCCAGCGCGGGAAGACTGTGCAGCGCTGGAGCGAGGAACAGGTAAGGCCCTGCAGGGGAGAACAGCTGAGCGGCCGGCCCGGTATTCTGACATGGTGGCCGCAAAAATACCGGACCGGCCGCTTTATATTCGCCCCATAAGACGCACTGACATTTTCCCCACTTTTTTGGGGGGAAAAAAAGTGCGTCTTATGGAGCGAAAAATACGGTAAGTTTGTTTAAATTTTTTTTTACTGGACATGTTTTATAGCAAAAAGTCCAAAATATTGTTTTTTTTTCCTCAAAATTGTCAGCCTTTTTTTTTTATAGCGCAAAAAATAAAAAATGCACAGGTGATCAAATACCACCGAAAGAAAGCTCAATTTGTGGGTAAAAAAAAGGAGGTAAATTTCATTTATGTACCGTATTGCATGACCGCGCAATTGTCCAGTAAACTAGAGCAGCGCTGTATAGCAAAACAATGGCGTAAATTGCAGTATCTAAACCATAGTTTGTAGATGCTATAACTTTCACACAAAGCAATCAATATACACTTATTGGGATTTTTTTTTACCAAAAACGTAGCAGAATACATTTTGGCCTAAATTTATAACTAATTTTGAGTTAACTATATATTTTTTTATAGTTGAAATTAAAAAATATTGTTTTTCTTCAAAATTTTTAGTCTTTTTTTGTTTATAGCGTGAACAATAAAAAGCGCACAGGTGATCAAATACCACCGAAAGAAAGCCCTATTTGTGTGAAAAAAAGGGACGTAAAGTTAGTTTGGGTGCAGCATTGCATGACCGCACAATTATCAGTTGAATTAGTGCAGCGCCAAGTAGCAAAAAGAGGCCTGGTCATTAAGGGGGGTAAATCCTCAGGAGGGCAAGTGGTTAAAAGTCAGCAGCTACAGTATTTGTAATTTTTTTTTCTTTTTTGGGAAGCCTGGAATGCCTCTTTAATTTTTAACACACCACTACCACTCGTGTGTACAGAACTGTGTTGTGCCCATTGTAATATGGGCAGGCATTAAAGGGCAGTTATACGGCTTGAAAAAAAATACTGAATATATGCAGCTCAAAACCAGTTATTGATGCACGTGTGAATGAGCCTATAGGGTTTCTGCATTCTAGATGAAATAGAATGCAGACAGCAGCATTATCAATCTGGGGAGAAGGTAGTGTTAGATACAGATTTAGACAAAAATTGAAGCTGAACTCAAGCTAACACTTCATAAGCAGTGACAGAAAATAGTTATTTTTGGTATATAATTTTTACATAAATTAATAAAAAGCAGACCATTGTAAGCACCCCTGTCGGTGTTAAATGGTTTGTATCACCCCTCTAAAAAAGGGAAAAAAAAAAAAACACCATACAGCTAAAGGTCTTTTGGCTATACTTGTGGATCACAGGAATGCAGTTTTCTGCACTCCTGTGACTGGTTTTCAGCTGACAGCCGGCTGAAACTCAGACAGTCCAGGCTGGGGAAAGATCCCAACTTTAAAGTTGGGATCCACCTCAGAGTCTGGAGTGGCATTTGCCTCTGCCTCTCAGCGAGCCACTGAGAGCCTGAGCCAACTGCTCCCTCCCTCTTCACAGTTCAGCTCTCTAGTGAGCGCAGAGGTGGGGGGCAAAGCAGACAGCAGTGACTGACAGTCACCTCTCTCTGCGGTGATGAGAACTCAGTGATCATGTGATCACTGAGTTCACACTTCAAGCGGACGATGTATCCACCTAGGGGAGTATAATTTGTGGGGAAAAAATATATATACATTTCTCTTTTAAGTCTAGTACACATGAAAAGAAAATCTTACAAAAAATACCTCTTTCAAAGTGAGCACATGATAATCTATTCGTTTGTACACAGCTTCTGTACAAAATTATTAGAAAGGACAAGAACGAAAAATTCTCGTATGACACCAGACCGTACGATTTTCATTTAATCTGTACAGTCTTCATCCGAAAATACAATACATCACTTCCGACATTTTATTCGGGCGTACAAGAATTTTCATAACCTCTTAATCACTAGGGGACAGCTCGCAGTACATACTGCTACCAGGCGAACCCTGTGCGCAGGATCATGTATATAAACGTGATCCTGCATTTCGGGGTAGGGGGTGCGTGAGACCACCCTGCCCGCGGCACTGGTCACGGCTGTCAATCACCAGGTCCTGGCCGGTGATCACCCGCCGGAGCACAGAGATTGCCGGCAAACACTGACAGGGAGGAAGGCTGCATTGTTTAAAATGGAGCTCTCCTCCCTGTCAGATTTCAACACACTGTTCCGGATTGCTGGACACAGCCTTCTGGAACAGCGTGTAACAGAAGTACAGTACTAATTAGCTGCAGGATTGCTTTTACAAGCAGTGGGAGACTATGTCCCCCCTCACCTGCTGCCTTCCACAGCCTTTTCTGGCAGTCCCGTCCCATCGGGGGGAACCCGAGAATGCAGTTTCTGCCAGCTGACCATAAAGGTGATTGGAGACCAGAAGGGTGCCAATCATCTCTATAGTCTAAGAAAATCGGAAGCTACAAGCATTATCACTTCAGTTTCGCAGGATATAAACAGCACCATTTGTAAATTGGGAAAACATCTGATCACACTGATCTTGGTTTGACTAGATAATGTAAGGGCAGAGGAGAGATCTAGAGTCTGATGGAACCCAGCTTTCTCAAAAAAAGAATATATGACAATGCCCATTGATGCATTGAAGTTATAGGTGATATTTGCATTCCCTGTGATAACATTAAAAGTGATAAAAAAAAAAAAAAGTACCACCTCACCCCCCCACACACACACACACGTGATCATTGACCCTGTGCCAGTATGGAAACAGCAGTTGCACCATGTATGAGAGGTATCGCCACGAACGTCAGATCAAGGGCAGTAATTCTAACACTAGACGTCTTCTGTAAATCGAAAATGGTAGCTTGTAAAGGCTATTAAAATGTTGCCTATGGATACAAAAAAACGTATGCAGTTTGTCGCCATTGCACGGGGCATGCACAGTTTTAAATCATGTTTGGTATCCATTTACTTGGCATACCATCATTTTTAATACTTTACCAAATAATTGGGCAATATATTGTTTTTGGGCAGTAAAAAGGAAAAAAATATATTTTTTTTTTCTAAATTGGAGTTTGAAAAATCACTGCGCGAGTACATTGTGACATACAAAAAATTGCAGCGCTCACCATTGTGTTCACTAGGGCAGTGGTGGGCAACCTTTTTTTTCAACTGAGCCAAATCTCGCCAAAACCACGATTGAAATTTATTTTGAGAGACACATTTTTAAAACTGAAAATACATCCCCCATATAGTAATTTATCCCCCATATAGTAATTCATCCCCCATATAGTAATTCATCCCCCCTATAGTAATCCATCCCCCCTATAGTAATTCATCCCCCCTATAGTAATTCATTCCCCATATTGTGTCAATTCACTTACCTTTGCTCCGCGCGTTCCTCTCGCCGTGTTCCCGCGCCATTCCGGTCTTCAGGGCGGACTGTGAGAGGAGAGGAGTTAGTCACGCTGCCCCGCCTACATCCTGACAGCCAATGTTTGCCACGCTCCGTGGGCCGGATTAAAAGGTCCAACGGGCCGTAGTTTGCCCATTGCTGGGCTAGCTGCAGAGTACTGACTTTTGGGGCGGCCGCCCGAGAGGAGGGAGGGGAGCGGGCGCCCGGCACACAGAAGAGCCGCATTAAAATGTGTAAAGAGCCGCGGCTTGCCAACCACTGCACTAGGGACACCCCAAACACCCCAAACTATTTGCTGAGAGGCATGTTGAATCAATAGAATTTATTTTTTTACAAGTTTTTGGAAAATGACAAAAAAAAAAAAATTCACAAAATTGTCATTTAAATAATTTATTGCTCACGCAAGCCATATGTATATGTGGAATTACTCCCCAAAATACATTCTGCTACTTCTCCAAAGTATGGAGAGACATTTTGGCAGTCTAGCCAAGTACGGGACCCCAAAATCCAATAAGCACCTTCAGGCTTTTAAAGGGCTTTACATTATTAAGGGCTTTACTTTAAGGGCTCATTACACTTCCTGACTACCTATCACAGTTTCGGAGGCCCTGGAATGCCAGAATAGCACCAACCCCCCCCCCCCCAAAAAGACCAATTTTTGGAAAGTAGACACCCCAAGGAATTTGATAAGAAGCATGGTAAGTATTTTGCAGATCTCATTTGTTGCCACAAGTTTTTGGAAAATGAAGAAAGAAAACAAAAACATTTTTTCTTTTCTTTTTTATATTTCAAAACCTTGTGAGGAAAAAATGAGATCTGCAAAATACTTACCATGCCTCTTTTTAAATTCCTTGGGGAGTCTACTTTCCAGAAAGGGGTCATTTGGGGGGGTTGGTGCTATCCTGGCATGTCAGGGCCTTCAAAACTGTGATAGGTAGTGAGGAAGTGAAATGAAGAAATTACGCACCTTCAGGCTTTCAAAGTGGTCATTGGATTTCAGGCTCCTGTATGTGGCTAGGCTCCCAAAAAGTCTCACTTCTACCTAGTATCCTCATACTAGGTAGAAGTAGCAGAATGTATTTTGGGGTGTAATTCCACATATACCCATGGCTTGTGCAAGAAATAAATCATTTAAATGACAATTTTGTGTAAAAAAAAAAAATATATATTTTTGTCATTTTCCAGAAACTTGTGGAAAAAAAATAAATCTTCCATGGACACAATATGTCTCTCAGCAGATAGCTTAGGATGTCTACTTTCCAAAAAGGGGTCATTTGGGGGTGTTTGTTCTATCCAGGTATTTTAGCACCTCAAGATATGTGATGGGTGGTCAGAAAGTAAAATCTGTGTAAATTTCAAATTATCTATACCATAGTTTGTAGACTCTATAACTTTTACACAAAGCAATCAATATACACTTATTGGGATTTCTTTTACCAAAAACATGTAGCAGAATACATTTTGGCTTAAATTTATGACCAACTTTGAGTTTACGACATATTTTTTATAGCTGAAAGCAGAAAATAATGTTTTTTTTCAAAATTTGTGATTTTTTTGTTTATAGCGCAAAAAATAAAAAAGCGCACAGGTGATCAAATACCACCAAAAGAAAGCTCTATTTGTGTGAAAAAAAAGGACATAAATTTCGTTTGGGTACAGCATTGCATGACTGCGTAATTATTTGAATTAGTGCAGTGCCGAGTAGCAAAAAAAAGGCCAGGTCATTAAGGGGGGTAAATCCTCAGGAGCTCAAGTGGTTAAAGAAAAAAAAATTACAGTATCTATACCGCCATTTATAAATGCTATAACTTTCACGTAAACCAATTAATTTACATGTATTGGGATTTTTTTTTTTAGCAAAGACATGTCGCAGAATACATTTTGGCCTAAATTTAAATTTTTCTATTTTTTTACTGGATAAGTTTTATAGTCCAAAATATTGTATTTCTCAAAATCTTCGGTCTTTTTTATCTTTTATAGTGAAAAAAAATAAAAACCGCACAGGCGAGCAAAAAGAAAAGAAAGAAAGCTTAATTCGTGGGAAAAAAAACCCCACAAAAAACAAAATTTAATTTGGATGCAGCACTGCATGACCGCGCAATTTTCAGTTAAAGAAGTGGTATGCATTTTGGTGCTTCATCACTTTAACTGCTTCCTGACCGCCCTATAGCAGAAATACTGCTACAGGGCGGCATTGGTGCGCAAAATCACGTATACATACGTGATTTGCGCTCCCGTGGTATTCACACCCCTCCCAGATAGCGTCAGATTGCCTATCAGTACACCAGTAATCATATTTAACCCCTTGATTGCCAGGAACACGCTCATACACAATAAATCTCGATTGCTAGTATAGTGTCTGAACGGATTAATATCTTTGATCAGATCAGCACTATACCAGCGTTCACATTAGTTTGATCACCTGTGCGCTTTTTATTTTTGGCGCTATAAACAAATACCACCGAAAGAAAGCTCTATTTTCATGAAAAAAGTAAATTTAATTTATGCACCGTATTGCATGACCGCGCAATTGACAGTTGCAGTTAACTAGTGCAGTGCTGTATAGCAAAAAAGGCTTAAATTGCAGTATCTATACCATAGTTTGTAGATGCTATAACTTAAAAGCAATCATACACTTATTGGGATTTTAGCACAATACATTTTGGCCTAAAATTATGACAGTTAACTACCGTATTTTCCGGCGTATAAGACGACTTTTCAACCCCTGAAAATCTTCTGAAAAGTCGGGGGTCGTCTTATACGCCGATGCGAGCCGGTGTCAGGGCGGCACTTTTTCGAGGTCCCTCCTCCTCCAACGGACACCAAGTACAGGGGTGGGCAGAGGGGCTGCTGTACCTTACCTGGCTCCGGTCTCACGACGATCCGGTCCAGGAAGGACTTTCTTTCAGTTCGGCCGCTCGATGGTCACGCGGCCGCTCGGCTCCTCCTCCTCACCGATGATTGGGCGCCAGCACTGGAAAGGCACACAGGCGACCAATCACCGGCGAGGAGGCGGAGCAGCTGCTCCTCTCCCCCACTGACACCAACGATGGGGCACTATTCCTCCTCCCCACTGACACCAACGATGGGGCACTATTCCTCCTCCCCACTGACACCAACGATGGGGCACTATTCCTCCTCCCCACTGACACCAACGATGGGGCACCATTCCTCCTCCCCACTGACACCAACGATGGGGCACCATTCCTCCTCCCCACTGACACCAACGATGGGGCACCATTCCTCCTCCCCACTGACACCAACGATGGGGCACTATTCCTCCTCCCCACTGACACCAACGATGGGGCACTATTCCTCCTCCCCACTGACACCAACGATGGGGCACTATTCCTCCTCCCCACTGACACCAACGATGGGGCACCATTCCTCCTCCCCACTGACACCAACGATGGGGCACCATTCCTCCTCCCCACTGACACCAACGATGGGGCACCATTCCTCCTCCCACTGACACCAACGATGGGGCACCATTCCTCCTCCCCACTGACACCAACGATGGGGCACTATTCCTCCTCCCCACTGACACCAACGATGGGGCACTATTCCTCTCCCCACTGACACCAACGATGGGGCACTATTCCTCCTCCCCACTGACAGCACCGATGGGGCACTATTCCTCCTCCTCCCCACTGACAGCAACGATGGGGCACTATTCCTCCTCCCCACTGACAGCAACGATGGGGCACTATTCCTCCTCCCCACTGACACCAACGATGGGGCACTATTCCTCCTCCCCACTGACACCAACGATGGGGCACTATTCCTCCTCCCCACTGACACCAACGATGGGGCACTATTCCTCCTCCCCACTGACACCAACGATGGGGCACTATTCCTCCTCCCCACTGACACCAACGATGGGGCACTATTCCTCCTCCCCACTGACAGCAACGATGGGGCACTATTCCTCCTCCCCACTGACAGCAACGATGGGGCACTATTCCTCCTCCCCACTGACAGCAACGATGGGGCACTATTCCTCCTCCCCACTGACAGCAACGATGGGGCACTATTCCTCCTCCCCACTGACAGCAACGATGGGGCACTATTCCTCCTCCCCACTGACAGCAACGATGGGGCACTATTCCTCCTCCCCACTGACAGCAACGATGGGGCACTATTCCTCCTCCCCACTGACAGCAACGATGGGGCACTATTCCTCCTCCCCACTGACAGCAACGATGGGGCACTATTCCTCCTCCCCACTGACAGCAACGATGGGGCACTATTCCTCCTCCCCACTGACAGCAACGATGGGGCACTATTCCTCCTCCCCACTGACAGCAACGATGGGGCACTATTCCTCCTCCCCACTGACAGCAACGATGGGGCACTATTCCTCCTCCCCACTGACAGCAACGATGGGGCACTATTCCTCCTCCCCACTGACACCAACGATGGGGCACTATTCCTCCCCCACTGACACCAACGATGGGGCACTATTCCTCCCCCACTGACACCAACGATGGGGCACTATTCCTCCCCCACTGACACCAACGATGGGGCACTATTCCTCCCCCACTGACACCAACGATGGGGCACTATTCCTCCCCCACTGACACCAACGATGGGGCACTATTCCTCCCCCACTGACACCAACGATGGGGCACTATTCCTCCCCCACTGACACCAACGATGGGGCACTATTCCTCCCCCACTGACACCAACGATGGGGCACTATTCCTCCCCCACTGACACCAACGATGGGGCACTATTCCTCCCCCACTGACACCAACGATGGGGTACTATTCCTCCCCCACTGACACCAACGATGGGGCACTATTCCTCCTCCCCACTGACACCAACGATGGGGGACTATTCTCCTCCCCACTGACACCAACGATGGGGCACTATTCTCCCCACTGATACCAGTGATGGGGCGCAATTCCTCCCACTGACACCAATGATGGGGCGCAATTCCTCCCACTGACTAATGATGGGGCACTATTCCTCCCACTGACTAATGATGGGGCACTATTCCTCCCACTGACTAATGATGGGGCACTATTCCTCCCACTGACTAATGATGGGGCACTATTCCTCACACACTGACACTAATGATGGGGCACCATCATTGGTATCAGTGGGAGGAATAGTGCCCCATCATTGGTGTCAGTGGGAGGAGTAGTGCCTCATCATTGGTGTCAGTGGGAGGAATTGCACCCCATCATTGGAATACCATACTGAAATAGCATACCATATTGAAATCAAATCTGATGTTTTTTCATTTTTATTTGGTGTGTGTTGGAAGAGGGGTAGTCTTATACGGCGAGTATACCTCAAACCCTATATTTTAACAGGAAAAGTAGGGGGTCGTCTTATACGCCGGAAAATACGGTATATATTTTTATAGCCAAATTTTCGGACTCTTGTTCATAGCGCGAAAAATAAAAAGCACACAGGTGAGCAAATACCACCGAAAGAAAGCTCTATTTGTGTGAAAAAAAAAAACATACATTTTGTTTGGATACAGCAATGCATGACTGCGCAATTATCAATTGAAATAGTGCAGCGCCAATTAGAAAAATGAGGCCAGGTCATTAAGGGGGGTAAATCCTCAGGATGGCAAGTAGTTAAACCCTTTCAAGACCTTAAATTATAATTTGACCTCCCCAACTTTATGCTCTTCAGGTATCTCAAGCTCCTACCGAATGCCCAATTCGGTGACTCTACCCCACATCTGGACTCACACCTTATGGATGCGATTCTGGTACAGAATTAAAAAAAAAAACAAAAAACACACACACACACACACCACAACTTGCATTCTACAATGCCCTTCTACATCCTGTGTCGACCTTGGCATATCGACTTAAATCCCGATGGGAGGTGGACGTGGGGGGAGCTGAATGATGTGATGTGTGAAGAGGTGTTGACAAGCAAACTGGTCTCCCCGAAATGCTAGGATCGCCTCACCTAGCTATATATACCTCACAGAATTGAACGTCTATTTGATTATCTAGATACAGACCACAAAACAATCCACTCTGTCCTAGATGTGGGGTTTCCAATGGTACCTTTTTTCATCTCATATGGTCAAGTTCACTCATTCAGGTGGTTCGGTTCTTCCATGATAGAAAAGGTTCTCCTATTGCTCTATACCCCAAGCAATGTTTATTGGGCCTTGACTCGGAAACCGACAAATTTCAGATTATTTCCTTACAAGAAACTCTTTAGGGCCAGATTACGAATTGCTCGAACCTGGCTTCGAGCACTGCCACCTACATTCCCACAATGGGTTGCTGCAATAAATATTATATTACCATATAAAAGAAGTTTATGTATATGCATAGAGGATGCCCTACAAAATATCATAAAATGTGGAATATATGGCTTGACTCCACATCCACCTGTGATGTGGAGGACATGTACTGTATTTTTTGCTCCGTAAGACGCACCTGACCATAAAGAGGATTTAGAGGTGGAAAACGAGAAAAAAAATATTTTGAACCAATGGCCCACAGCCTCAGCACAGGAGATGACCAGAGACCACGGCCACAGCACACAGGAGATGACCAGAGACCGAAGACTTTGGGGAGCGAGTACCCGAATTTGACAGGTACCCACTTCCCACTTCCTGAGTTGTCCTTCCCTCACCCTCCCCGTAATCTTCTGGGACACGTGACAGGTTACAGAAGATTACAGGGCCATTCACAAAGCGCAGCGCTTCTCGTGCATGCGCAGTGGGCACCCGGCTGTGAAGCCGCAAGCTGTCATAGCCAAGTGCCCATACCGGCGCGAGAAGACAGTGAGGACACCGCTGGACCGAGGAACAGGTAGGACCACTGGAGGTCTGCAGAAGAGCCGAGCGGCCAGCCCAATATTCTAACGCAGGGGAATACCGGGCTGGCAGCTCCATAAGACGCACATATATTTTACCCCCCATTTTCTTGGGGGGGGGGGGTTAGAAGTGTGTCTTACGGAGCGAAAAATATGGTAATTGTAGTTTATTTTGCCCTTCCCTTGTTATGTGCATTTATCCCTGTGGTAGTGGTGCCATTTTAGATGGACTTTGCTAGCTTTATGTTACTTGCCTGGGGCAAGTATTTTTCTGGTCTGTGTAATTGTACTTTTTTGCCACTATACTGACTTCGTTCTCATCGGCTGTATGATGTGGTTATAGGACTTTTCTCAATAAAGAGTTTGCTTGTTAACCACTAGGGGACAGCCCGCAGTACATATTCTGCTACAAGGCCGTCCCTGTGTGCAGAATCACTTATATAAATGTGATCCTGCATTCCGGGGTAGGGGGCACCGATCACGGCCGCGGGTGTCAATCACCAGGTCCCGGCCGGTGATTACCCGCCGGAGCCCGGTGATTGCCGGCGAACACTGACGGGGAGGAAGGCTGCATTGTTTTCAATTGAGCTCTCCTCTGTCAGCTTTCAGCACACTGTTCCAGGATCGCTGAGCTCAGCCTTCCTCAACAGAGTGTAACAGAGGTACACACCCCGGCCCCCTAGTAAACCACTCACCTCAGTGTTAACCCTTTGATTGCCTCCAAATGTTAACCCCTTCCTCCCCAGTGCCATTAATACAGTGTCTGTTTTTTTTTGCACTGATCACTGTAGTGGTGTCGCTGGGAATGTCAGTGACCCCAAGTCAGTTCCCCTCCCAGTGCCAGAATGTCCACCGCAGTCCCGCAATAAGTCGCTGATCATCCCTATTAGTATATATAAAAATAAATACAAAAATCCAGTATCTATACCGCCATTTGTAAACGCTATAAAAAACTTTCAACTAACACCAATTTACACGTATAGGGATTTTTTTTTTTTTTTACCAAAAACATGTCGCAGTATACATTTTGGCCGGAATTTATGATGAAATTTGATTTTTTAATTTTTTTTACTGGACATGTTTTATAGCAAAAAGTCCAAAATATTGTTCTTTCCTCAAAATCGTCACGCTTTTTTTTTTTAAAGCGTAAAAAATTAAAAAAAAAAAAAAAAAGCACAGGTGATCAAATACCACTGAAAGAAAGCCCAATTCGTGGGGAAAAAGGATGTAAATTTAATTTTGGTGCAGCATTGCATTACCGCGCAATTGTCAATTAAAGTAACGCAGCGCCGTAACACAAACCGCTTCTGTAACAACTTCCTGACCACCCTATAGCAGAAATACTGCTACAGGGTGGCATTGGTGCGCAAAGATCACATAAATACATACATATATATGTGATTCGCACTCCCATGGTTTTCACGCCCCTCCCAGATGGTGTCAGATTGCCTGTCAGTACACCAGCAATCATATTTAACCCCTTGATTGCCAGGAAGATGCTCATACACAAACCTCCATTGCTAGTATAGTGTCGGAACGGATCAATATTTTTGATCAGATCAGCACTATACCAGTGCTCACATTAGTATAGCGTCCCCAAAAATGCAGCGTTAACAGGATCAACCCCGGCACCTGCGTTTAGCCCCTACGCTTACCCCCCTCCCCCACCCTTCTTCCCCAGCAAGTGCAGTGTCAGTAGGTCAGTCACTTGGTACATTGCACACAAAACCGCAGTGTTCGCAGAATCAGGACTGATCTCTGTTAGCACTTGTCGGTAAATATTGAGGACTCTCATATGCAGCAGAGTGCCAGTACTAGTGCCACGCTACCTTCTGGTGAACTGGCGAGCACCAGCAGCCTAGGACATCCTGGTCTTTCACATACCTCTTAGATTGTAAGCTCCCAGGATCAGGCCCTCCTAACCCTCTTGTATTGACCTGTATTGTCGCCCGTTATATTGTAAAGCGCTGAGCAAACTGTTGGCGCTACATAAATCTTCTATAATAATAATACCAGCACAGCAATATCACTGGGTGATGTGGAGAGTCCCATAAGTGCAGTACAAGCTGGTGCGGTGGCGAGCACAAATATTGTCCCGCAACCACCAAGAATTCACAAACAGGCCCGTAGAGCCCCTAGTATCTTCCGGGTGTGCTTGCAAATCCCGATTGGAAGCCCACAAATTCTGCAGCACCCTTACTTCTCCCAATCACTGCCCGACCCAGAATTCAGGTGGAAATAGCAAATTTAACTCCTCCCCTTGATTTTTGGAGATGTTTTTCACGGAAGATCTGTATGCATTGATTGTGGATCAAAGCATTTTATATGCACAACAATTTATCGCCGCCAACTCAAATTCAAACCTTGCATTCTCATGGAAACTCATTACAGTTTCCGAATTTATTATTTTTTTGGGCCCAACCCTCAACATGGGCATTACTAAAAAAAAAAAAAATTGTGGTTGTATTGGTGTACTCCCATGTGTCCTGCCATGGCCAGGCAAAGATATGACAGTATACTGGGTTTTATGCATTTCAACGACAATACACTGTCATCCTTGAGGGGACCAGGAATTTGACCGGCTACACAAAATTCAGCCCCTCGTAAATCACCTTAAGCAAAAATTTGCAGAGGTCTATACTCCCCAGCAAAACATCTGCGTTGATGAGTCCCTCATTAATTTTTCTGGCCGCCTTGCATTCAAACAACTTCTCCCCAGCAAGCATGCCAGATATGGGGTCAAGATGTATAAGACCTGTGAGAGGGCAACAGGCTATACGTATACGTTTCGGATTTACGAGGGAAAAGATAGTCACGTGGAGCCCCCCGGAAGCCCAGATTACATGGGGAGTAATGGCAAGCTAGTTTGGGACTTGGTGTCATCCTTTTTCCATATGAGGTACCACTTATTCATGGACAATTTTTATTCAAACGTGTCACTATTTAAACATTTGTACAATCTTGGAATTGGCGCATGTGGCATCGTGTGACCTAATGCGTGCCCACCATTAACAGTGGGTGGATGCAGGGCGGTATATTTTAATGGTGGGCATACCACTTTTTTTTTTTTTTTTTTTTTTTTTAGGCGGAGATTTCTTCTTTTTCATTCAGTCCACAACAAAAAGGGCAAGAAGAACATAGCATATATACCCAACAAGGACAAGCAACGTACTGGTACATCACTGGACTTTGAATGGTTATACCAGGATGCTACCTACAGCTGCAGGTATCATCCTGGTATCATTTTATTCAGCTAGCGATCAGCTTTCATGTAAAAGCAATACTAGTGGCTAATTAGCTGCAGGATTGCTTTTACAAGCAGTGGGAGACAATGCCCCTCCCCTCACCCGCTGCCTTCCACAGCCTTCTCTGGCAGTCCCGTGCCATCGGGGGAACCTGAGAATGCAGCCAGTGTTTCTGCCAGCTGACCATAGAGCTGATTGGAGACCAGAATGGTGCCAATCATCTCTATAGCCTAAGAAATCAGAAGCTACAAGCATTTCATCACTTCAGTTTTGCAGGACATAAACAGCGACATATGTAAATTGGGAAAGCATCTGACCACACCGATCTTGGTTTCATTAGATAATATAAGGACAGGGGAGAGATCAAGAGTCTGACAGAACCCAGATTTCTCAAAAAAGAATATAGGACAATGCCCATTGAAGTTATAGGGGATATTTGCATTCCCTGTGATAGCATTAAGTGATAAAAAAAAAAAAAAATAATAGGGACAGTGTAAAATAAAAAATAAATATTGAAAGAAAAAAAAAAAAGTCCCCCCGCGCACCTGCGTTCGTGAGCGTTGACCCTGTGCCCAGTATGGAAACAGCAGTTGCACCATGCATGTGAGGTATCACCACGAACTTCAGATCAAGAACAGTAATTCTAACACTAGACCTCCTCTGTAAATCTAAAATGGTAGCTTGTAAAGGCTTTTAAAACATTGCCTATGGATATTAAAAACGTATGCAGTTTGTCGCCATTGCATGGGGCATGCACAGTTTCAAAGTATGTCATGTTTGGTATTTACTTGACATACCATTATCTATCACCATTTATATTTTACCAAATAATTGTCCAACATATTGAGTTTTTGAGCATTAAAAGTAAAAAAAAAAAAGTGTATTTTTTAAAAACAGATTGCGTTTGGGGAAAAAAAAAATGCTGCGCGGGTACTTCGTGACATAAAAAATTGCAGCACTCACCATTTTATTCACTAGGGTGTTTGCTTTAAAAAAATATATACTGTTTGGGGGTTTAAATTAATTTCCTAGCAAAACATACTGATTTTTTTTCATGTGAACAAAAAGTGTCAGAAAAGGCTTGATCTTCAGGTGGTTAGAAGAGTGAATGATGTGTGCAATAAACTTCTAATGCTGGGCATAAAATGCCTCCACCCCCCACAACAACCCCTTTTTGGAAAATAGACACCCCAAACTCTTTGCTGAGAGGCATATTGAATCAATAGAAGAATTTTTTTTAACCACAAGTTTTTGGAAAATGACAAAACATTTTATTAAACAAAATTGTCACTTAAATGCTCACACATGCCATGGGTACATTTGGAATTACTCCCCAAAATACATTCTGCTACTTCTCCTGAGTATGGGGGTACCACATGTGAGAGACGTTTTGGCAGTCTAGCCAAGTACAGGACCCCAAAATCCAATAAGCATCTTCAGGCTTTTAAAGGGCTTTATTTCCTCATTACACTTCCTGACTACCAATTACAGTTTTGGAGGCCCTCAAATGTCAGGATAGCACCAAAACCCCCCAAATGACCACTTTTTGGAAAGTAGACACCCCATGGAATTTTTTTTTATTTAAATATTTTATTATAGATTTTCAAATTACCATTTTACATATACAAATGCTAATAAAAAACTGTAGAATACTCATAGTTATCTGACATTATAGCAAAATGTTAACATTACTCTTGGTATCTTTTTGTTTCCCCCGCCCCTTCCCCTCCCTACCTACCCCATACCCCACTCCTACCCAACCCCCCAACCATTCCTACACAGCCTTTGGTTATGCTCTTTCCTACTCAATCTATTGATCCTATTTAAAGAATAATACCAATTTAGTTTAATATTACAATTATCCTCCATGACTTCTTTTCTCTATTACATATATTCTAGGTATGAGTTTGACTTTTTAAATCCCTCCCACTTTTCCCATCTTATATGGAAAATCTCCATTCTATCTTCATCCATATGGTACAGTTCCTCCAATCTATCCAATCCTTTACTCTCGGTGCCTGTTCCCTCCAAAATTTGGGTATCAGGCCCTTCACTGCATTCAAGTAGTACACTAATCCGATTTTTTTACTGAGAGTTCAGAACCATAGAAAAGACAAATCTCTGGATCCTTCGGGATATTAACCTCCGTTATTTCCTGTATTAAGTGTACTATACCTCCCGAATACTCTTTATTTTATGACACTCCCACCACAAGTAAAACATTGTGCCTCTTTCTCCACATGCACACCAACACAAAGTGAGTTATCCCCACTTATCCTGTGTGCTGCACTCGGTGTGATATACCATCTTGCCAAACATTTGTAATTCATTTCTACCGCCTTCATATTTACATTCCCGTGAATTAAACTATACATTTCTTTTGTTTTTTCTAATCAATTATTACTCCTAAATCCCTTTCCCATTTCTCTATAAATGGTGGCCTTATAAGTGTAATTAAACCAGTGAGAATCTTATATATTTTAGAAGTCCCATGCTTCCCATATCCTCGTGTTTCTAATAAGTGCTCAAAGGGGTTCCAATCCTCTTTTTCTTAGTGGCTTTGGGAGTTTCCCAATAAAATGTTTCAACTGAAAATAACACCATTCATTCATTCTCATGAATATTTCCCTCTTACTTTTCAATTCACTAAGTGAGCATATTTCCTCTCCCTCCATTATATCTCTTAGTTGTATATCTTTTTTCCTTATCCACTTCCCTGTAATACTTTTTTTTTTACCTGGCGGGAAAAACTCTGGTTTCCTAGAAGCATTGATGGGGGGCACAGTCACTGATGGGGGTGCTGCATTGCGGGAGTGCTGCGTTGATGGAGTGCGAAGAAGCAGTTAAACTCAGCAGTTGAACTAAAGCAGGAGAACTCAAGCAGCAGGAAGATAAAACAACAGCAAGAAACTCTACCGCATGCTGGACGGACTGCAAGCAAACACCCTGGGAAACATCTAACAAGTCTGAGTCCCACTCTGTGTACCTTTTAATATGTCCCCTCTACTCCTTTTTATATTACTTTCCTGCGTTCCCAAAATCTCACTTCTTTATCCCTCTGCTCCACCCCAAAACTTGTACATCTCACCCTCACTGCTACCATCTCCCTACTACTGCTCTCATCACCTCCTGCTGATACGTCACTCTCCTGCTGACCCTAACACCAGGACTGGAAGGCATGTGCGCTTGTGTATATCCCGTTCCCATCTTACTATCCTCACCCTTCTTCTCCTAACCTCTGGGGATATCTCCCCAAGCCCTGGTCCTCCACTACTTCACCCCCACACCAGGCACCCTCTTTCTTCCGGGAACAGCCGCAATCCCCTCAATTTAATATGCCCCATGCTCCCAAAAACCACCCTCCTTTTTTCATGTGCGCTCTGGAATGCCAGCTCTGTCTGTAATAAGCTCACCTCTGTCCATGATCTTTTTGTCTCCTGCTCCCTTAACCCACTATCAATAACAGAAACCTGGCTCCAATCAGCAGATTCTGCTTTACCCGCAGCACTTTCCTATGGAGGCCTCATCTGGACCCACTCACCCAGACCCAGTGGTCGCAAAGGTGGTGGGGTTGGTTTGCTTCTATCCCCACTCAGCACCTTTCAAGTCCTCCCTAACCCTCCCTATCCTTCTCTTCTTTCGAGACTCACTGCATCTGGCTGTTTTCTCCCATTTCTCTGAGGATTGCAGTGATCTATCGGCCCTCCTGGACCGGTGTCCCGCTTTCTTGATTTCTCCGCCTGGCTACCCTACTTTCTCTCCTCTGAACTACCCACTATCATTCTTGGAGAATTTAACATTCCTGTTAAGGTCAACAACCTGGCTACATCCCAACTCTTCAACATAAACTCATCTTTTGCATTAGCACAATGTATACAGTTCTCCACTTACTCTGATGGGAATACATTAGACTTTGTGAGGTTGTAGGGAGTGCAAAGATGGGAGAAAACAAACACCCCATTTCCTCTCTCTGATCATAATCTCATCACCTTCACAGTCTCCTCATCTTCAAACACCTATCCCTCCAAGCAGCAAACAATTACCCGCAGAAACCTTGACAACTTGAACCCTGCTCCTTTCCACTCTGCAACTGACCAACTCTGACACAATCTCTCCCCTGTCCTGCCCTGACCTGGCCACTGATGTCTATAACAGTTCGTTTTCATCTGCATTAGACTCACTTGCTCCTCTTAACACAAAGCATCAGACCCCGACGATTACAATCTTGGTAGACTGACCTCACCAGAAATCTTAAAACGACATGGTCGTGCGCTGGAGCAATTGTGGCATAAAACCAAATCCCACCAAGCATTCACCCGATATAAATCTGCTTTCTTAACATACAATTCCTCCCTTAATGCTGCCAAACAAGCCTACTTTGTCACTCTTATTAATACCTTCCCATCCAGTCCTTGTCATCTCTTCTCTACTTTTAATGCTCTACTTTCTCCACCTCCACCCAGTACCTCACCTCACTGCGCACGAGATTGCAAATCATTTCAGAAACAAGATTGACACAATTCATAGGGGCATCGCCACTGCACAGACATCCGTCCCACTTAGCATACCTTATACTAAACCGCCCTCAACACTTTCCTCTTTTGATCTCGCCACTACCGAAGAGGTCACTAAGATTTTCTCAGAAGCCAGTCTCACTACCTGCCCCCTGGATCCTGTCCCCTCACAACTACTACGGTCACCCTCTTCTTCCATCCTATGCTCCCTCACATCTTCAATCTTTCCGTCTCTACTGGTGCCTTCCCCTGCCCTCTAAAGCATGCGCACATCACTCCTATACTTAAAAGGCCCTCCCTGGACCCCACCAACCTGAACAACTTAAGACCCATCTCCCTGCTGCCATTTACCTCTAAATTCCTAGAACGCTTAGTCTGCAATCGCCTGAGCTCCCACCTCACCAACAACAAACTTCTTGACCCTTTACAGTCTGGCTTTCGCTCACTACATCCCACTGAAATTGCCCTACTAAAACTCACGAATGATCTACTAACTGCTACAACCAATAGCCACTACTCCGTACTCTTACTACTTGACCTCTCTGCGGCTTTTGATAAGGTTGACCATCCCCTCCTCCTCAAAAAAAAAACTCCACTCTTTTGGCCTCAGAGACTGTGCTCTCTCCTGGTTCTCCTCCTACCTATCGCAGAGCTCTTTCAGTGTTACCTATAACGCTGCCTCCTCCTCTTCACTCCCTCTTTCTGTAGGGGTCCCTCAAAGTTCTGTCCTTGGACCTCTTCTCCCACTACACCTCCTCTCTTGGTCACTTGAGAAACTCCCACGGCTTTAAGTACTATCTCTACACTGATGACACACAAATCTATCTTTCTACCCATCACCTCTTCAGTCTCCACTCACATTACTAACCTACTAAGTGACATATCGGCATGGATGTCACTCCACTTCCTCAAACTCAATCTTTCCAAAACTGAGCTCTTAGTATTCCCTCCAGCCCGTGCCCCCTCCCGACTTCTACATCAAGATCAATAACACAATCATCAGTCCCTCCCCTCATGCCAGGATACTAGGTGTAACCCTAGACTCCCATTTGTCCTTTCAGCCCCAAATCCAATCACTGTCCAAATCTTGTAGACTTCACCTCCGCAATATCTCCAAGACACAACCGTTCCTAACCTCGGAAACCACTAAGCAACTTATTCACTCCCTTGTTATATCTCGCCTTGACTATTGTAACTCTCTCTCCTCATTGGCCTACCTCATCGCAGGCTAACCCCTCTTCAGTCTATCATGAATGCTGCTGCCAGACTCATCCACCTTACTAACCGTTCTGTATCTGCCACCCCTCTCTGCCAATCCCTCCACTGGCTTCCCGTTGCCCAACGGATAAAATTCAAAACACTAACAATAACGTATAAAGCCATTTATAACTCTACCCCAAATTACATCACCGATCTTGTCTCTAAATATCACCCAAACCATACTCTCCGCTCCTCGCAAAACCTCCTACTCTGTAGCTCCCTTGTCTCCTCCTCCCATACTCGTCTCCAGAGCTTACCCAATCCTCTGGAACTCTCTACCCCAATTTATCAGACTATCGCCAACTCTGCTCACTTTTAGGCGATCTCTGAAAACCTCTCTTCAGGGAAGCCTATCCTGTCCTCAGCTAATACTGGAATCTTCTACTCTTCCAACCAGTCCATCCCCCACAGTTACTACCTTTTGTACCACTAGCCCCTCCCTCCTAGATTGTAACCTCCAAGGAGCAGGGCCCTAAAATCCCTCTTGTATTGAACTGTATTGTTACTGTATTGTCTCCCATTATATTGTAAAGCACTGAGCAAACTGTTGGCGCTATATAAATCCTGTATAATAATAATAAACAGTGAATTAACCACTTCCCGACCGGCCGTTGCATATAAACAGCCAGACGGTGGCAGTGCAGGGTTGGGTGGCCGTTTATAACCGGCCTCCCCGCACCCTGCTTGTGCGCGCTCCCTCGTAGCGAGCAGCACCGCGATCCGGTGCCCGCTGTGTCCTCCATACACAGTGAAACACCGATCGGACGGGACCTCTGTACGAGGTCCAGATCATGTGATCACTGATTGGCCAATCAGTGATCACATGCATCAGTGATCACATGCAAAGTAGTAAGCAAGATGTCACTTGTGACATCATTGCTTACTACGTGTGAAATCTGTGAATGATCACAGAGGTCACATGGTACAAGGCTATTCACAACAGCCTTGTACCATGTGACAAGCTGTGACCAATCACAGCTCACTCAGTACTTCTCAATGTGTGCAAGAATGCACACAGAGAGAAAGAGAAATTATTGCTTTTACATCCTATATGGGTGTAAAAGCAATCAGTGTAAAAAAAAAAAAAAAAAAAAAAAAAAAAAAAAATCTTCATCACCCCCCACAAGTAATACAGTGTCACCATGGTGACACTGTACTGCCAGGGTGACAGTATGTAAAAAAATAAATATAAAAAATAGAAAAATGTAAAAGAAAAGTTTAAAAATTATAATTTTTGGTTATAAAGTAATTTTGATTTTTTTTTTTTTACTAAAAAGATAAAAACGGAATAAATTTTGGCAAAGATTTATGATGAAATATTATTTATTTGCAAAATTTTATACAAAAAAAAAAAAACACTTTTCAAAATTTTTGGACTTTCATTTACATAGCAAAAAAAAATAAAAATCCCAGCGGTGAATAAATACCACCAAAATAAAGCTTTATCTGTCTCAAAAAAAAAAATGGTAAAAAATTCATTTGGGTACAGTGTTGCATGACCGCGCAATTGTCATTCAAAGTGTGATAGCCGAGAGCTGAAAATTGCCTTGGTCACGAAGGTGGTAAAAGTGTCCGGTCTGGAAGTGGTTAAATTCCCACCCCATTTGCTTGTGTAAGACATGACAAACTCCTAAAACATTACGTGTAAACAAACTTGTGTTATCTGCTAATCCACGGTATTGAGGAGGTAACCAAAATATTTCTACTTAAATTCGTGACTTTGTGTATTTTCTATTTTTACCCAGCTTTTCCCTTGTGCATTATATGTCCAATCAAAAATTCTCACCAATATTACTAAATTATAGTATCTTTTTATGTCTGGTACTCCCAAACCACCTCTTTGTCTCTACTTAGAATATCATAGCTAATTCTAGGCTTCTTATTCCTCCAGATAAATCTTGTCAGGATTATTTTAATTATTCTAAATATATGCCTCAGGTAGTTTAATTGGTATCATTTGGAATTTATATAAGATTTTTGGAACAATCACCATTTTTATCAAGTTTATCCGCCCAATCCAAGACATATCCCCATCCTAGTTTCTTTATTTCATCTTTGATCTCATTCAGTAGTGGAATATAATTTAATCTATATAGGTTTTTTTTTTTTTATAGATATAGTAAATTTTATACCAAGATATTTTAATTCTCTCTCTCCAGACGAAGGGGAATTCCTCCTGTAACATTTTTTCTCTTTATTTAGAAGGTTTATATTTAAAATCTCTGTTTTAGTTGGATTAATTTTTAAATTTGACATGTCACCATATTTTTAAAGATTTCATTAAATTTGGTAGGGTTATCCTTGGGTTCCATACATAGAACAGCATGTCATCTGCATAAGCTGCCACCTTATGCTCTCTCTCTCTCCTACCCAAATTCCTTTTATATCTATATTATTCCTAATGATAGCCAGGAGAGATTTCAGAGATAAGACATATAACAATGGAGAGAGAGAGCATCCTTGTCTAGTTCCATTCTGCATCTCAATATATTCTGACAATTCCCCATTAACCATGACTGCAGCTGAAGGTTGACTATATAATTTCCTTATCCATTCTCTCATTCTAGGTCCAATTGCCAAAACTTCCAAAGTGTCTAACATATATCCCCAGTTTACTCTGTCGAATGCCTTCTCAGCATCTATCGAGAGTACCAAAGCAGAAATTTTCTCCTTCCTACTTTTTTGTATGAGAAACTGGGATCTTAATCCGTTGTCTCTACCCTCTTCTCCCTGGGACGAACCCTATTTGGTCTATATGCATCCATTTCGGCATTAAATCTTTCAGCCTGTTTGGTAGTACTTTTGCATATAATTTAATATCTGTACTTAATAGAGAAATCGGTCTAACTTGAATAGGTGTCATCTTTACCTTCCTTATGTATGAGGACAACATGAGCTTGCAGGGATTCCCTCCTCATTTCCATCTCTCCTCCTAAAGCGTTCATATATATCCTCAGTTTTGATAGTAATATTTCTTCATATATCTTATAGTATCTCACTGTAAACCCATCGGGACCTGGATTTTTCCGAGCTACCATATTTTTTAATGCTATATGTACAGTCATGGCCGAAATTGTTGGCACCCTTGATATTTCTCCAGGAAATCATGTATTTCTCACGAAACGTATTGCATTAACACATGTTTTGCTATACACATGTTTATTCCCTTTGTGTGTATTGGGACAAAACAAAAAAAGGGAGGAAAGAAAGCAAATTCGACATAATGTCACACAAACCTCCAAAAATGGGCTGGACAAAAGTATTGGCACCCTTTCACAACTGCGGATAAATAAGAATGTTACAAGCATGTGATGCTCCTGTAAACTCACCTGGGGCAAGTAACAGGTGTGGGCAATATAGAAATCACACCTGAAAAAGCAGATAAAAAGGAGAGACGTTCACTTAACCTTTGCATTGTGTGTCTGTCTGTGCCACACTAAGCATGGACAACAGAAAGAGGAGACGAGAACTGTCTGAGGACCTGAGAACCAAAATTGTGGCAAAATATCAACAATCTCAAGGTTACAAGTCCATCTCCAGAGAACTAGATTTGCCTTTGTCCACAGTGCGCAACATTATCAAGAAGTTTGCAACCCATGGCACTGTAGCTAATCTCCCTGGTCGTGGACGGATGAGGAAAATTGATGAAAGATTGCAACGCAGAATAGTCCGGATGGTGGATAAGCAGCCCCAAACATGTTCCAAAGACATTCAAGCTGTCCTGCAGGCTCAGGGAGCATCAGTGTCAGCGCGAACTATCCGTCGACATTTAAATTAAATGAAACGCTATGGCAGGAGACCCAGGAGGACCCCACTGCTGACACAGAGACATAAAAAAGCAAGACTACAGTTTGCCAAAATGTACTTGAGTAAGCCAAAAGCCTTCTGGGAAAACGTCTTGTGGACAGATGAGACCAAGATAGAGCTTTTCGGTAAAGCACATCATTCTACTGTTTACCGAAAACGGAATGAGGCCTACAAAGAACAAAACACAGTACCTACGGTAAAATATGGTGGAGGTTCAATGATGTTTTGGGGTTGTTTTGCTGCCTCTGGCACTGGGTGCCTTGACTGTGTGCAAGGCATCATGAAATCTGAGGATTACCAAAGGATTTTGGGTCGCACTGTAGGGCCCAGTGTCAGAAAGCTGGGTTTGCGTCCAAGATCCTGGGTCTTCCAGCAGGACAATGACCCCAAACATACGTCAAAAAGCACTCAGAAATGGATGGCAAAGAAGCGCTGGAGAGTTCTGAAGTGGCCAGCAATGAGCCCAGATCTAAATCCCATTGAACACCTGTGGAGAGATCTTAAAATTGCTGTTGGGAAAAGGTGTCCTTCCAATAAGAGAGACCTGGAGCTGTTTGCAAAGGAAGAGTGGTCCAAAATTCCGGGTGAGAGGTGTCAGAAGCTTATTGATGGTTATAGGAAGCGACTGATTTCAGTTATGTTTTCCAAAGGGTGTGCAACCAAATATTAAGTTAAGGGTGCCAATACTTTTGTCCAGCCCATTTTTGGGGTTTTGTGTGACATTATGTCATATTTGCTTTTCTGCCTCTGTTTTATATTTGTTCCAATACATACAAAGGGAATAAACATGTGTATAGCAAAACATGTGTTAATGCAATACCTTTTTTGTGTGAAATACTTGATTTTCAGGAAAAATATCAAGGGTGCCAACAATTTCGGCCATGACTGTATTTCTTCCTGTGTTATTGCTATTTCCAGAGATTTTAATTGTTCTACACTTAATTTCGGTAATAGGCCTGTCTTATGTTTCTTACTTCGTCTTCTCCTATGATACCATGGGACTTCATATTGTATAACTTATTATAATATTATTTAAACACCTTTGCTATATCTTTAGTTGAATACACTAATTCAACATCATCTCTTATTTTCTCTATATAAAACTCCTAGATTTTGTTTTCCTCAGGGCCCTCATTAAAATATTTTCCTGGTCTATCTCCCCATCTATATCTTTCACTTATTTTATTAAAAACTCTCCTCTTATCCTCTTCCAGGAAATTATTTAATTCTTCTCTTTTATTTATTATACTTTGGAACCCCTCTTTTGTTACTTTATTTTTATGTATCTGTTTTAAATTACAGAGTTCACTGAAAAGTATATTTATTTTTTCCCTTCTTTCACTCTTCTTCTTTGCTCCTATTGCTATTAGAATTCTTCTAATATAAGCCTTATGAGCTTCCCACACCGTGGCTACCGACACTTCCTCAGAATCATTTTTCCTTGAAAAATTGCTCTATTTCTTTCTCAACTTTCTGATCAGTCTCTTCATCATGAAGAAGTGTCTTATTTAACCTCCATGATTTTCCTCCACTCTGCTCTTTTTCCCATAGTAATTGCATAGTGACAGGAGCATGGTCAGAAATCGACATGGTTTCTAGGTTTACTTTAACCAAAGACTCAGTGGGGTTTATTTACTAAAGCTGGAGAGTCCAAAATCAGACTCCCTTCTGCATAGAAACCAATCAGCTTCTAACCTCAGCTTGTTCAATGAAGCTTTGGCAATGAAACCTGGAAGCCGATTGGTTTCTATGCAGAAGGGAGTCTGATTTTGGACTCTCCAGCTTTAGTAAATAAACCCCAATGAGTCGATGGTAGAACAGTATGTAATCCAGTCTTGAGTAAATCTCATGTGCATGAGAATAAAACATATAATCTCGATCCTTCACGTGCTTGATTCTACATTTATCTACCAGTTGACCTTGATATAACATTTTTTTCAAAAACCTACTACCCGCTCTATGCACCAGAGAGGTCACATCCATCTGAGGATCCATACAAACATTGAAATCTCCTGCCACAATCAAACTACCTTTTTTGAAACCATTAATTTCCTCAGAATAATTTTTTAGGAATACCTCCTGGTTCTTATTCGTGCAATAAATATTTGCTAATGTACAATTTCCTGTAGTTTTTCTTTCAAAAACAGGAATCTCCCTTCCAGATCTACCAATCTCTCTTCCAACTTAAACCTTATATTTTTCGCAAATCCTATTGCCACTCCCTTTGCACGTTTAACTGGGGAATCTGCATAAAACCGCTCTTGATAGTGTCTAGATTGTAACTTCACATTTGATCTTGTACTAAAAAGGAGTCTCTTGTAGGAACACCACTGAGGAAAAGCTATGTTGAAGTTCTTTAAAGAATCCTAAATTTCTTCCCAGGACTACTTAAACCTCTAACATAAGTCACAAAGTGAATCTCTTATTTTTCTCACCTCCTCTCATCCCTCCTCCTCTCTCCTTCTCTTCCCCATCGTTCTCTAAAGTTTCTCCAAAATAGTGTACCTCCAACTATCCCACATAATCTAAGGCTGCCAACTAACCCCCCATACCCTCCCCCACACCTCCCATCCCCTCCCTTTTTAGGCCAATATTTTGCTTATGAACCATTCGTGGTCCTAATCCCACTCTTGATTCCACTTTAGGGTGTAACTCTAAACATGCACAGCTTATCTCATTTACCCTCCCCCAGTGTACCGCCAAGACAAGGAGAGAAAAAAAAAAAAACCCATCACACACACCCACCCAAAACCCCACTACCACCTCCCCCTCTCCTCCTCCACACGCCCCCCCAGACCCCCCTCCTATGCTACCTGCCACCTCTCCCCCACTCAGGAATATCTATATTTTGCAACTCAAGTCTCTCACAGAAGTCTCTCAGTTCTTCAGGAAACTTTATTCTTGCAGATAGTCCATTTTTCCACCCGATTAAACATGCTGAGAACCCCCAGCGATGTCAAACACCCTGCTTCTTCATTTGTTCTACCAATGGTTTCAAGATTTTCTCTCTCGAGAGTCTCTACAGAGAGATCAGCAAAGATCTGTACATTTGTTTCACCATATTTTATAACATCTCTTCCTTTCATCCTTTTCCAGATCTCCTCTTTATCCCGATAGTAGAGGAATTGAGCAATAACATCTCTCGGTCTTCCTTTTCCTCCTCGAAGTAATTTTTTCGATTCTGTACACCCCAATTTTATAGGGTTCTGCTGCAGATCTGTCCATTATAGTGTCAAACATATTCTCTATCATTTCCCTCAGGTCTTCTCCTTGAGAAATCTCTAGTGGGCCACGTATTCCTTAAATTGCATCTTCTGTTCCTATTTTATTGGTCTTCCAATTTATATAACAGATTTCTTTGTTCTTTTTTCATTTCCACCATTTTGTTTTCTAAGGTCTGTATCTCTTAAGTATGCTTATTTGTGTTTTCTTCCACTCTAGAAAGAACCTGCCCCAGTTCTTTATGTAACTTTAACATCTCTTTTTTTTATAGTTGTTTCCAGACCTTTAAACATTTCTGCTATTTCGGATTTAGTCAGCAACTGTGAATCTTGATCTTGCAAATTCTGCGGAACATTTATTTTCTCAATATCTGCTTCTTCCAGATTTTGCCTAATATTAGACATTGCCAGGTATATTCTGGGGCTCTCACCACTGTTCTCCATCCCACTCTGCCTCTCAGCGGTCTGTTTATCCTGCCCGAGGATATATTTCTTAATTGAGCATGAAATGGGGGCCTTTGACCCGCCTCCTTTTATTGCTTTGTTCTTCATTTTAATATACTTCCAGTGTCCAATATCTAACAGAATCAATAATCCACTCCTCCTTTTAAGTATTCCACTTCTTCTTTTCTCCTATCTCCCTCATTAACCCCCAACAAGATCTAACTTGCTCTCCTTTACTTCTTCCTTTTTTCTCTTCTTTCCCTCCTTCCTGTCCACTATTTGGATATATTTCAGATACGTTTAAATACAAGACCCTCTTTCATCTCCGTTAAGTCCCTGGAGTGCAGCCCCTGCTCCTTTAACCATCCATATTTACTTCAATCTTCAATTTAACACTTAACATATAGCACAGTCCATTCTCTTCTGCTGCTCTCACTCACCCTTTTAGCTCTCATTTCTTCACTTCTGGAGGGGGTGGCGTCTGGCGGTCTCATCGGCAGAGGGGTTGTAAAAGAGGGTCCCTCCAATTCAGCAGGCTTTCCAGGGTATATCACTTCTGCAACTATATTTTTATAGTCAATCCATGCCACCTAGAAACTGCTTTTTATTGCTAGTACTAGGAGCTGAGCTTATGTATCAGTACTGGGACAGTGTTGGCCGGAGTTCCCATCATTTAAAATTTTCCATGTACTCCAGCTCCAAGAAGGAGATCAGGCTAAGGAGGTGCAGGAGACTGGGGAGAGAGGGAGACAGGGGAGAAAGGGGAGCTTAGTGCTACATGACCTCTCTGTGCCGTATACCGGCCGGCGTCTCTCTCCTTAGATTCCCCTGCAGCGGTCACATGATCAGCCGGCGTCCTCCGCGCCTCGGGCTCTCCTCGACACACACACCTCCCAGCACACCGAGGGTCCACAGGCTTCAGGCCGGATACCGGAGCTCACCCACGGGACACGGCAGCAGGCAAGTCCCCTCCTCCTTCCCGGCTACACCCCCTCCTCCATTAAAGCCTGTTTGGCAAGACGCTGGAGGAGCCTGGGTTCGGGAGATTTTACAGCAATGTCCCGTTCAGCACCATACTCAGGCTCCTCCCCCCACCCTCCAAGGAATTTGATAAGAAGCATGGTGAGTATTTTGCAGATCTCGTTTGTTGCCACAAGATTTTGGAAAATGAAGAAAAAAAATAAATAAAAACCAAAAACAATTTATTTTCTTTTTTATATTTCAAAATCTCGTGAGAAAAAAATTATTTCTGCAAAATACTCACAATGCCTCTTTTTAAATTCCTTGGGGTGTCTACTTTCCAAAAAGGGGTCATTTGGAGGGGTTTGGTGCTATCCTGGCATTTCAGGGCCTTTGAAACTGAAGGTAGTGAGGAAGTGAAATGAAGTTACACACCTTCAGGCTTTCAAAGTGGTCATTGGATTTCAGGCTCCTGTATGTGGCTAGGCTTCCAAGAAGTCTCACACATGTGGTATCCCCATACTTGTTAGAAGTAGCAGAATGTAATTCCACATATACCCATGGCTTGTGCGAGAAATAAATCATTTAAATGACGTTGTGTAAAAGAAGAAAAAAAAAAGTTTGTCATTTTCCAGAAACTTGTGGAAAAAATAAATCTTCCGTGGACTCAATATGCCTCTCAGCAGATAGCTTACGGTGCCTACTTTCCGAAAAGGGGTCATTTGGGGGTGTTTGCACTATCCTGGTATTTTAGCACCTCAAGAAATGTGATAGGCAGTCAGAAAGTAAAAGCTGTGTAAATTCCATTATCTATACCATAGTTTGTAGATGCTATAACTTTCACACAAAGCAATCAATATACACTTGAGATTTTGTTTCAACCAAAAACATGTAGCAGAATACATTTTGGCCACAATTTATGACGAAATCTTAGTTTTTTTGGATTTTTTTTTATAACAGAAATGAGAAAAAAAATAATTTTTCCAAACAAATTTCTAAAATATTTTTGTTTATAGCGCCAAAACTAAAAGGCACACAGGTGATCAAATACCACCAAAAGAAAGCTCTATTTGTGTGCAAAAAAGGATATAAATTTCATTTATGTACCGTATTGCATGACCACGCAATTGTCTGTTAAACTAGTGCAGCACTGTATAGCAATAAAAATGGCGTAAATTGCAGTACCTATACCATAGTTTGTAGACGCTATAACTTAAAAGCAATCAATATACACTTAGTGGGATTTTTTTTTTTTACCAAAAACATGTAGCAGAATACATTTTGGTCTAAATTTAACTTTGAGTTTACTATATATTTTTTTTATAGCCGAAAGCAAAAAATATTGTTTTTCTTCAAAATTTTCAGTCTTTTTTTGTTTATAGCATGAAAAATAAAAAGCGCACAGGTGATCAAATACCACCGAAAGAAAGCTCTATTTGTGTGAAAAAAGGACGTAAATTTCGTTTGGGTACTGCATTGCATGACCACGCAATCATCAATTGAAATAATGCAGCGCCGAGTAGCAAAAAGAGGCCTGGTCATTAAGTAAATCCTCTACAGGGCAAGTGGTTAAAGTGTAAAAAGAATTACCAATAAGAACACTGACTGTTATGACTCAGCTTCAGCTAGTGGTGGAGTTTAAAAGCAGTATAGATTACCGTATAGCAGAGCAGGGTGAATTAGCATTCATACATAGCATGGGCGATAGTACAGATGGATATTGCTTGCAGACATTTACCATATAGCAGAGCGAACAATTAGCATGCACATTTCAAGTCGCACATGAAATCGCCAAAGATATCGCAGGAACATTTTTTTCAAAATTTGTGCAGCACCACAAAGTGGGAGTCACACTGATATGGATATTTCCAAAGGAACAAATAGGGTGCGACTTGTCATATGATTTTGAACGGCCAAATCACATCACATGTCAAATCGAATTGTGTGTAAACAGGGGTTAAGAGATGTGCCCATTTCATAACAGACATGGCAAGGCATGCCTGTGACCTAAAACAAGTTGCTTATCCCTCTGGTGAAATAGATAGGGGCAAAAAATCAGCCGTGACAATACAAATTGTAGCCACCACATATGAATTACCATTACAAGGTAATGCAAACACACGACAACTGAAAGTGTTATATGATAGCATACCCTCACACCTGAACATCAGAAATACCCTTACGCCAGCCGCAGATTCTAGTCCTCTTAAAGCAAGGTTTGCACAAGAAATGCATCATTCCTATAGGAGTCAAAAAGCTATTACAACCTCCACATTCTTAATAGTCTAGACCAGGGGTGGGCAAACTTTTTGACTTGAGGGCCGCAATGGGTTCATATATTGGACCCGGGGGCCGGACCAAGAGTAGATGAATTATGTGTATGTGTCATTCATAGTAAGTATAGTAATATTCCCCCATAGTAAGCATAGTAATTAATCCCCCATATAGTAATTCATACCCCATAGTAATTCATCCCCCCATATAGCAATTCATCCCCCCATATAGCAATTCATCCCCCCATATAGTAATTCATCCCCCCATAGTAATTCATCCCCCATATAGTAATTCATCCCCCATATAGTAATTCATCCCCCCATATAGTAATTCATCCCCCCATATAGTAATTCATCCCCCCATATAGTAATTCATCCCCCATATTAAGTCCCCAAGTCCCCCCATGTCAATTCACTTACCTTTGCTCCGCGCGTTCCTCTCGACGTATTCCCGCGCCGTTCCGGTGTAGCATGAAAATCTGTCTCCTATGAGGATCTGTCCCCCTCGACGTATCTGCGCATGTGCCAGTTTCAGGCATTAGCAGCCGATCGGCGATCTCCGGTACATGCGCACATACGTCGAGGGGGACATATCCTCATAGGAGACAGATTTTCATGCAACACCGGTCTTCAGGGCGGACTGTGAGAGGAGCCTAGCGGGAGCCTAGCTCCGCGGGCCGGATTAAAAGGTCCGCCGGGCCGTATACGGCCCGCAGTTTGCCCATTGCTGGTCTAGACCATCTGATATGAGCTTACCTTAGAAAGTGTAGTTCTGGAAGTACAGATTAACCCCCAGTCCAGCCTGCCTAAGGGCTTGTTCACACTTGGCTGTTTTACCAACGCTTGCCAAACGCCCCTATAGCGATTGGCAAGCGTTGGTCCGGCGTTTGCGGAGCATTTTAACGCGCCGCATGCGCAGTTTAGCGGCGGTTGCTAGGCGTTTGCCGAGCGTTAAAAATTCCACACAAACACCTATAATGCAGTTTGAATGGCGTTACCGCTCCGCAAACGCCCCAGCCGGCCGGGCGTTTGCAGAGCGGCACCATAGACTAGAAAAGGAGGCTTCAACGCCTCCTGACTCAACCAGAGGCATCCGTTTTGCCGCGACGCAAATGCTCCCGTTAGAACAGCACCATGTGCTGTAATGTGCAGAATTGGCAGAGGCGTTTGGGAAGCGGTAAAAACGCTTCCCAAACGCCTCTTTGCCACCTGCACACAACTCTAGTGTGAACGTAGCCCAAGACTACATTGTTCCGTACCTTGCTCCCCTTGCTCTATAGAGGGAAGGTTTAAATAGAACTATAGGAAAAGCTTCTTTACCCATATTGTAATGAATAAAGGAGGGTTAGAACCGCTGTCAATGTTTTTTTTTCTTTTGCCATCGGTGTCCTACTGGGGAGATTTACCTTCACTTCCTGTCCCATAGCCAGAAACAGGAAGTGAGAGGAAACCCCTACAGATTATGGGAATCTCTTGCCGCCACGACCCCCCCAGGTCTGGTGAGTAGTGTCCTATGTAGAAGATTTACCTATTATTTTTCTGGGAACAACCCAAAATTTGTTTCTTTTACTTTCAATAACTATGATAAACAGGAAAAAAAGAAAATGAATCTTAACAGGTGCATAGGAAGTAATACAAAACAAGGTATGCTAATCCACTCTAATCAAAGCTAGAAAACTGCCTTTGGTGATACTTTAAAAGCGGTTGTAAAGGCTGAAGGTTTTTTTGCCTTAATACATTCAGGTAGAATACCTTCAGTGCTCACCTCTACCCCTTTTCCACTGTCTCCCGCTGCTCTCAGTCACAGCCAGTGAGCAGGGGGAAGGGCTGAGACACACACACACACACACACACACACACACACACACACACACACACACACACACACACACACACACACACACACACACACACACACACACACACACACACACACAGTGTCAATGGTCATTCAGAACAAGCTCGGGAATGAGCCCACATGAGTGTCCACCAGAGCAAGCAGCTTGCACTGGGGGCACTCAGCAGAGGAGTTCTGCTTTCTCTCCCCCCCCCTCCCCCACCCAGCACCTCACTCACCGCCCACGAGATTGCCAATCACTTCCAAAACAAGATTGACGCAATCCGTAAGGACATTGTCAACTCACAATCCACCTCTCCACCCAGCCTCCAGCCTTCCTTCAACCCCTCACCCCTCCCCATACCTCATAGTCGCACTACCCCCCACTATCATCACCTCCCCAACACTCCGCTCCTTCAGCCCAACTACCCCCGAGGAGGTCTCTAAGGTCTTCACTGAAGCCCGCCTCACCACCTGCCCCCTGGACCCTATCCCCTCACAGCTCCTCCAGTCACCCCCCCCCTCCCCTCCATCATTCGCTCCCTCACCCACATCTTCAATCTCTCCCTCTCCACCGGCACCTTCCCCTCCCCTGTAAAGCACGCACACATCACCCCCATACTCAAAAAACCCTCCCTTGACCCCACTAATCTTAACAACCTTAGACCCATCTCCTTGTTGCCCTTCACTCCTTGAGCACCTGGTCTACAATCGCCTAAGCGCCCACCTCACTGATAACAACCTCCTTGACCCCCTACAGTCTGGCTTCTGTTCCCTGCACTCCACCGAAACCACCCTACTTAAAATCACCAACAACCTGCTAACTGCCAAAACCAATGGCCACTATTCTATCCTCCTGCTCCTCGACCTCTCTGAGGCCTTCGACACTGTTGACCACCCTCTCCTCCTTGCCAAACTGCACTCCCTTGGCATCAAGGATGCTGCTCTCTCCTGGTTCTCCTCCTACCTTTCCCAAGGCTCCTTCAGCGTCACCTACAACACTGCCACCTCCCCCTCTCTGTCCTCGGGCCCCTCCTCTTCTCCATCTATACCTCCTCCCTTGGCAAACTTATTCACTCCCACGGCTTCAATTACCACCTCTATGCCGACGACACCCAAATTTACCTCTCCACCCCCCACCTCACCCCCTCACTCTCTGCCCGCATCGCCCACCTCCTAAACAACATATGAGACTGGATGTCGCTCCATTTCCTCAAACTTAACCTATCCAAAACAGAGCTCCTGATCTTCCCCCCCCATCCTCTCCATCACTACTAACAACGCCACCATCTCTCCCACCCCACACGCCAAAGTCCTGGGTGTCACCCTGGACTCCCACCTCTCCTTCCTACCCCACATCCAACTGCTATCTAGATCTTGCAGGCTCCACCTCTGCAACATCTCCAAGATACGCACATTCCTCACCCCAGACACCAAACAACTCGTACACTCCATCATCTCACGCCTGGACTATTGCAATTCCCTTCTCACTGGCCTACCCAAACAAACGCTATCCCCACTCCAGTCAATCCTAAACTCAGCGGCTAGACTCATCCACCTCACCAACTGCTCCACATCTGCCTCCCCCCTCTGCCAATCCCTTCATTGGCTCCCGATTGCCCAACGCATCAAATTCAAACTACTAACTCTGACCTACAAAGCCATTTACAATGCCGCCCCGAACTACATAACTGACCTGATACCCAAATACTACCCTACCCGTGCCCTCCGCTCCTCACAGGACCTCCTATTCTCTAGCTCCCTGGTCTCCTCCTCCCACGCCCGATTGCAGGACTTCCCCCATCCTCCGGAACTCCCTACCCCAATCCATCAGACTGTCACCTACCCTCCTCACCTTCAGGTGCACACTGAAAACCCTCCTCTTCAGGGAAGCCTACCCCAACATCACCTAACACCCGACCTCGCCTAACAACTAAACTCCTCCACTCCTCCCACTACTCCATCCCCCACAGCCATCTCCTCCTGTACCACCTTCCCCTCCCTCCTAGATTGTAAGCACGAAAGAGCAGGGCCCTCGAACCCCTTGTGTAGTGTATTGTTACTGTCTTGTCTCATGTTCTGTCCCCCTTGCTACTGCACAGCGCTGAGCATACCCTTTGGCGCTATATAAATACTGTATAATAATAATAGTACACATTTACCAAAAAGTTGCCAATGCAAATAGTGGGTGTCTGCAGATAAAAACAAAAACATTACATAATGCCCTTGACATAGGTGTAGAACATTTACATACCTCCTGAAGTCTGACTAGAAAACTCCCATGGCGTTGCTAGGTGAGGCCTAGTCATTACTGTGCCTAGTCATTACTGTTCACCTCCACCATCACAGGAGTGAGCTCTGAGCTACTGCATCAGGGGAGAGAGAGAATATGAGGGGCTTTGATTCAGAGAAAAGAGATCACTCCTGTGATGGTGTGAGCAGTAATGACTAGGCCTCACTTAGTAATGTCCCAGGAGTATTCCAGTCAGGCTTCATGAGGTACATAAATGGGCCACACCTATAACAAGGGTATGATTCAACTTTAATCAGAAACACACAGTTCGTTATTTATCCACAGTCAATCCTTATCTGCATACCTTCCAGTAAAGGTGAACAATTAAAAAAAAATAATAAAACTGTGTGCTTCAGAGCAACTGCAGAATACAAAAGTGAAGCCAGAGCAGGGGTAACAATTGCAAAAGTGCACGTCAGGGGCTAACCCTGGCGGCAAGTGGGACACTCACACTTTCCGGCTTTTACACTTAATTTAAGGTAGAAGATAAAGGGTAGAAGGTAAGGAAATCAGGAATACAGAAGCTGTGCAGCTATGTGGTAGTGAGCGATCCAAAGTATATCTATCGGTACTGAGAAACTAGCCCTCCCGATATGTGAAAAACTGAACAAACGTGAAATGCAAACCAAGAACTCTAGTATTTTATTACCATAATTCTAAAGAAAAGAAGCACACGCTCACTAACCCGCCGCTAAAATTGACACCTTTTTTTAATACCTGTAAGTATATAAACCAGCACAAACACGGAGAAAAAAATCTCACCACTGTCTAGAAGCCATCTTCTTCGTCACATGACTGCTACGTCGTCATCATTTACTTATATGTCTAGCCATATTGTGGTTGGCAAAGTTTTTGCGTGCTGACGCTGACATCCACAACTTGCGCATGCGTTCAACACTTTCTAGTTATCTATCTTGCGGAGATGTGCTGGTTGCTGGGAAGTGAGATCAAATGTTCTTTATACGTATTTATCTGTTTTATTATGCCTGTTAGCTGGTACATAAGCCACAGTAAGCCTTAGAGTTCACTGTCAATTGTCTGCAATATTTACTGGCAAGCTGTCACTGAGCAGCAGGAGCAGGCAGTTGCACACTAGGTAAGCAACCTATTGACACTAACATGAGGGAATTTGGCACACTGGCAAAGGTAGGCTTATCACACACAGTGAGGTGGTCCACCTTTCTTTTTTTTTTCTCAGCAGTGTAGGGGATTGGGGTGCAATGGAATCTTACTGAGGATACAGTGCTTAAATATTTATTCAAATATAATAGTTGCCAACAGTCCCGAAATGTCATGGATGCTCATGAATTTGTGACAGCTATCCTGAGCAGACCTTGTCCCAGGTTGAGTCCAGAAAATCAAGGTCATGGACAGCAGAGCTGATGACTTTTTAACTTTAATGCCGATGGCTCTATGATGGCTGCCACTGGCAAAACAAATGCTACCGCGGCGCAGGTAACAATCACATTCTGTGCACAGATCCCTCCTCTGGTTGGGTACTGTCCTACTTTGATGCCAGGAAGTTATGCCCACCTGTTTCTGTGATTGGTTGGTACTCATATATTGTAAAGCTCTGAGCAAACTGTTGGCGCTATATAAATCCTGTATAATAATAATAATGAGGGGCCTGGCCAGCTGAAGTGTGATTGCGCCAGCCCGCCTTTAGCCTCATCAGTTGCATGAGCATGTGTGAGGCAGAGGAAGCTGCAGTTACTCCGGTGGACCAGAGCTTTTCAGTGACACAGGAAAGTGGCTGATCCAACCAGAGAGGAGGTGAAGAGGCACAAGAGGACACTGATGAGACCCAACCAGAGGACTCAGGAGGTGCAGGCAACCTGAATGGATGACAACCTGACCAGAGGACTCAGGTAAAATTGCTGAGTTTTTAGGAGTGGAGGTTGGGTAATCTGCAACATGGGGATGGCTGTGATAAGGGAATGTCCATTTTTTTTTTCTTTTTTGGGGGGAAGCAGCGAGTGGGGTAGAGTGCTTCATGGGGATGGCATAGTTGCCAACAGTCCTGAAATGCCCAGGACAGTTCTGAAAATTTGACTGATGTCCCGCTCAGAGCTTGTCCTGGGCAGAATCCCAAAAATTTAGCTCTGTCACAGACAATTCTGAGACATGCCGGTTAACTGTATTGAAAATTGTTGCAGCCCCCAGTTGAATCAAAACAGAGACACACTCACAGTCAAAGAGATCCCTACCTCTTCCACCTTCAGAAAGTCAGGTGCTGCCTGCCTGTTTGCGGATTGGTCAGTCATGAGTGAGGGGACGTGGCCACTCAAGGATGATCTCTGCTTTGATTCACCTGGGTGCCACAACCATTTTCAGTACCGTTAACCGGCACGTCTCAGAGCTGTCTGTGATAGAGCAAGCATCGCGCCAGCCCAACTTGAGCCTTGAGGTGCAACACCATGTATGAGGCAGGAGGAGACTGCAGCAGAGCTGACCCAATCGGAGGTATGTTTGGAACTGTAAATTTGGGTTCTTCCTGGATCTCTGTGGGGAAGATCATGATGGCTGGGGGTCGGTCTCTTTCTCTCTCTCTCTCTCGTCACCTCCATGTCTTCTCCATTCTGTACACAGAGTATGTGCACAGCATATAACTGAACTTATTTTAAACTGCGGTAGTCTCGGTTTGGATGAGTATTTGGGTACCATGTAGTAAGCTACCCACTCATCCTTGCTTATGTCTTTGGAAAGCTGGAACTGGTTCCAATTGGTAGACAGCTGAAAATTGGGCTTAGAAGTTCATTCTGGTAGAAAAAAGACATATCAGTGGCTGAAATTATTTTCTTGCTGTTGTAAGGGACAAGTGATGCTTGAATCTGTCACATCATTTGGTATTTTCATGGCATGTGGACACACGTCTGGATGAACGCAAACATTAGTCTGTTTAATTTTCATTTAGGCCCATGTACTTTATAATTTTAGGCAAATCCTAAGAGGGACATGGATATACAGGATGGTATATAAGACAGCTCCTGTACATGGATGAATAGGATGGTATATAAGAGAGGACCATGGATTCTGGTTCTTAACACCATAGATCTGAAAGTAGATATACAGTCAGGTCCATAGATATTGGGACATCGACACAATTCTAACATTTTTGGCTCTATACTCCACCACAATGGATTTGAAATGAAACGAACAAGATGGGCTCTAACTGCAGGCTGTCAGCTTTAATTTGAGGGTATTTACATCCAAATCAGGTGAACGGTGTAGGAATTACAACAGTTTGCATATGTGCCTCCCACTTGTTAAGGGACCAAAAGTAATGGGACAGAATAATAATCATAAATCAAACTTTCACTTTTTAATACTTGTTTGCAAATCCTTTGCAGTCAATTACAGCCTGAAGTCTGGAACGCATAGACATCACCAGACGCTGGGTTTCATCCCTGGTGATGCTCTGTCAGGCTCTACTGCAACTGTGTTCATTTCCTGCTTGTTCTTGGGGCATTTTCCCTTCAGTTTTGTCTTCAGCAAGTGAAATGCATGCTCAATCGGATTCAGGTCAGGTGATTGACTTGGCCATTGCATAACATTCCACTTCTTTCCCTTAAAAAACTCTTTGGTTGCTTTCTTCACCAGGGAAAGAATTCTTCGGGGTCTTTTGGTGTTGCAGAGCTCACCGGTGCGTTCCTTCTTTTTAAGAATGTTCCAAACAGTTGTTTTGGCCACGCCTAATGTTTTTGCTATCTCTCTGATGGGTTTGTTTTGTTTTTTCAGCCTAATGATGGCTTGCTTCACTGATAGTGACAGCTCTTTGGATTTCATCTTGAGAGTTGACAGCAACAGATTCCAAATGCAAATAGCACACTTGAAATGAACTCTGGACCTTTTATCTGCTCATTGTAATTGGGATAATGAGGGAATAACACACACCTGGCCATAGAACAGCTGAGAAGCTAATTGTGCCATTACTTTTGGTCCCTTAACAAGTGGGAGGCACATATGCAAACTGTTGTAATTCCTACACCGTTCACCTGATTTGGATGTAAATACCCTCACATTAAAGCTGACAGTCTGCAGTTAAAGCACATCTTGTTCGTTTCATTCCAAATCCATTGTGGTGGTGGATAGAGCCAAAAATGTTAGAATTGTGTCGATGTCCCAATATTTATGGACCTGACTGTATAATTGCATAATATCAAATTGCAGAATTACATCTGCATTTGTGAGTTAGGAGCTATCTTGTTTCCCAGATATAATATCTGAAGGTTGACCCTGTTTTACCATACTTATGACTACATTGCAGTGAAAGGGAAAAGTGAAACCCCCCCTCCCTATCCTGTTTATTTTTTTTAATGGTGGTAATATCTTAAGGTTCTCATTTTGGTCCACTATGCCAACCCAGTCACTCTATGCATTATACATCCTTTTTGGTATGGGAGGAAGGTTCACACTTGGCATTTTTGCCCCCTCGTTCTACACTGTACATTCCCTATTTAACATTACCACATTCTGCACTATTTAAGTCATCTCAGACGCTATTTAACTACACCCCTTTAAGCCAAGCAAAATATTTAACTTACTTTAAACCACACCCACTTTTCACCACGGTGCATTTAGCATGCCACATTTTTCTTCCTCTTGCTTCTTATAGAGCCACGCCCATAATAAATGAATGCCCCACCCCTAACTAAAGTAATGACCCGCCCACAATGCCTATCTGGACACAGAACAAATAGTGTCCCTGAAAACATTTTTGAGATGTTGGCAACAATTAAATATCTTTCCTGCTACTCCATGACAACATTTGCTTGGGTAGTCTACACACATAGAACTGATTCTGTATTCTAATTTTAGCATTTGAACCGAATTGTGCTGGTTTAGGATATGGTTAGATAACCTAAAAGATGCAATGCATCTTTATGGGTTAACAGATGTAACCAGAGTATCCATTTATATCCGTTTTCATTTAGGTCTGTTTTTTTAAACGGAACAAGTCTCCCTCCTGTTCTATTTAAATAAACCTGAATGTAGGTAAATGGAAAGTGTCTATTTTTACATCCGCCAGGGACTCATCCCTGCTGTCAGCCAGTAGGGATGAGTTATTAGTTGTTAAGGAGCCGGCACCCTCTGGCATCATAACAACCAGTGTCTCATCCCTGCTGTCAGAAGTAGGAATGAGTCCTTGGCTGTTAAGTGGTCGGCACCTGCCGGCATCTTAACAACCAGACTCTTCCCTGCTGACAGATGGGGGATTTCCCACTGACAGCAGAATGTAAACAAAAGAGCCAACATTAAAGCATTTTAAACAAAAAAAAACCATTGTGTCCTCCTGGTCTAGTATGGATTTTTTTTTAGGGGGACCTCAAACCAAAAATTTTTAAAAATGGTGTCCCCTCCCCCAGAATCTTTACCAGGAAAGTGGCAACAATGGATCTCTTCCCCCCAAAACTATATCAGGCTCCATGCCTCAATATGGGAAGATACTAACTGCAGATGAGAAAAATACTTTTTCTCATCAGCAGTTAGAGCAGTCTTATGATTTTTATCAGTTTTCAGCAGAGCACTGGTTAAAGATTGTAGGAGGAGTTTTCATTCTCCCCTCTGAGGCTGCAGGACCCTGACCCTCTGTCTGGACAGTGCTGATTGGCCCTGTGCTGATCACATGTGCTCTCCCAAGAAAAAAAACCGTTAGCAATACACACCAAACTGTGCAGCTTGTCTCCAAGCCTCTGTTCTATCTGGAGTTATGTTGGGGGACAGTAGAAGAAGGGGAGGATCAGAGAAGACAGGATCAAACATCCTTTTTACACAATGCGGAGGATTAACCCCTTAGGTTTCATTGTGATTATAACAAGCATGCTTTACTGCATATACAGACTGATTTTAATGTTGTGGGTTTAGTAACACTTTAAAGGATGCTGGCCTGTGGATGTTAAGACCGGTGTAAAAACAGATGTAAACTGAACTGAACTTAAAATAGATGTAAAAACTGATATAAGTTGAATCTGTTTTTTTTTTATGTATAAACGTGACTGAATGGATGGCACCTGTGTGAAAGAGGCCTTAGTGACCCAGGCATTCATCTGTATTGCCCAATTTAGCCTGTTTGGATTCTGCATGTTTGCGAACAGAGTTTAACTGCTTCCTGCCCAGCCAATTTACATAAGCAGCCGAGTGGGTGTGTCAGGAAACAAGTAAAGCTAATGCTAATTCTTGTGCAGCTACTGCTCATTCCTGTACAGCTAATGCTCGTACATGTGTACCAACACACAGACAAGTTCAGGCTAATACCCATCGGCACTGACATCTAGGTGCATTTCTGTGTGCCAGCGCGCATCGACGCCAAGTTGCTTATTTAAAGGAGACTCTGCTGTGTACTAATCACTGGATGTTTTTAAGCTTCCTTTGATCGATGTTCCTGTTTGTACTGACTGATCTTTCAATGCTGACCCGGCTTGTTCCTAACCTTGCTCTGTGGAGTCTGGATTCTGACCTCAGCTGCCTTCGGCTATTCTGTGCCTGATCTCCTAGTGCTGACCTTGGCTTGCCTCTGACCTCAGCTTGCCACTGGACCTCGCTCTGCCTGCTTCCTAATCACGCTGCTGTCTCACTGTGCGTGACCCTGGCTACCAGCACCTGTGCTTCTTTGAGCCTTGTACTTCTGTCACCACATTCAGGGGTGCTCGGACCAGAGCCACAAGGGAAGCCCTCTCGTCAACTTGGCCTCCAACCAAGGTACATGACAGGGTGCTCTGTTGTTGCAGGAGGACGTACACACATGTGCTCCCAGAAGTGTGTGCCCCCTAGCCGATAACCGATCACAGTACCATGTCACCAGACAATTATCCAGTCAGTGTCCCTAATCGCCACTCAGTGTCTCTAATTACCATCACACCAGTCACATCGTTCCTGATCACCGCCACACTAGCCATTTTGTCCCTAATCACCTCTACACCAGTCTTACTGTTCGCCACAACAGTCATACTGCCCCTAATTACTGACACAGCAGTCATATTGTTTCCGATCACTGCCACACCAGTGCAAGTTTTGCCTCTGCCTGCTGCCTGTACTAACCCTGGCCCGTTTATTGACCACGTTGCTGCCTGGACTGATCCTTTGCTTGTTTGCTGACCATATCTCTGCATGTTATCTGAACTGACCCATTTGCACATCCAGCTAACTACGTTCCTACGAAACACTAGGCCAGTGAACATGGCATTCCTGGGGGCAGTTAGGCTTGCTTGGCTTATAGGAACTGGGACTTCATTAGGTGACGCTAGACTACACTACAATGGGTAAAGAAAATAATCATCACCCTTTAAAATAATTACATTTTGTTGCTTGGCAACCTGAAATGAGGACAGATACAGTTTTTGTTTTATCCAGCTGTATGTACTCAGTGCAGCTTATAACATCCAAGGGAAAGATATAACACCAACATATCAGAAACAAATTTAAAACAATTCAAAAACAGAATCACTGAGTTGGAAAAAAGATCACCCCCTCCTGAAAATGACTTGAAGCTCATCACCTTCTCAATGGCACACAAAGCAATTTGACTTTCAGCTGTGATTAGGAGTGGTCATTTTGATTAGCTCAGCATGAAAAGGGCTTTCCTGGAGCACCGCAGTCCCTGTTAGTGCAATTGAAGCAAACAATCAACTATGGGTGGCAAAGCACTGTCAAAAGATCTTCAGGATAAATTTGTGGATAGGCACAAGTCAGGAGATGGATACAAAAAAAAATCCAAAGGCTGTATCAATGTCTATAAGCACAGCAAAGTCTATTATTATTGGTACAAGACAGACCCTCCTTGGATCAGGACATCTCTCCAAACTGGATGAAGCTGCCAGGAGGAAACTGGTCAGAGAGGCTACTAAGAGGTCTACAGCAACTCTGAAGCAGTTGCAGGAATTTATGACAAAGAGTGGTCATTGTGTGCATGTGACAACAATATCACAAATCCTCCACAAATATGGCTTGTATGGAATGGTTGCAAGAAAAAAGCCACTCCTCAAGAAAGGCCACATGCAGTCATGACTGTCTGCCATGTCTGTCATGCAGTCATGACTGTCTGTCTCTCCAATCTAAGCATTAAAAAGTGTGATCTCTGTAACTTACAGTTGTGATGAGATAGTGATTACAGAGAACACTTAAAGGCATATGACAGTCATGTGAAACATTACAACTGAGCTTTGCCCGAAACGCACCTTGAAGATTCTGAGACCACATGGAAAAAGGTGTTATGGTCAGATGAGAATCAAAATGAATTATTTGGCCTCAACACTAAATGATATGTCTGGCGGAAATCTAATACAGCTCACCATCCAAATATGGAATAAGGAATGGTGTATCCCTACAATAAAGCATTATTATTTATTTATTTCAGGTACTTACAGAGCACCGTCAATTTATGCAGCGCTTTACATATATATTGTACATTCACATCAGTCCCTAACCCTCAAGGAGTGTACAATCTAAAGTCCCTAACTCACATTCATACACATACTAGGGACAATTTAGACAGGAGCCAATTAACCTACCAGCATATCTTTGGAGTGTGGGAGGAAGCTAGAGTACCTGGAGGAAGCCCACGCAGTCACAGGGAGAACATGCAAACTCCAGGCAGGTGGTGCCGGGGTTGAGATTCGAACCAGCGACCCTAGTACTGCCAGGCAGAAGTGTTAACCATTTAGCCACTGTGCTGCCCCACAGGATATTAAGGTAGTAATATCCTGTTATGGGGGTGTTTCTTTGCAGCAGGGACTGAAGCACTTTTCAGGAAAAAACGAAAAAAGGATGGGGTAAAATACCATCAAATTATTATTTTTTTTTTTCTGAAAATTGATCAGTCCTGAAGTACTGATAGCCAATCTAATTTCTTGAGGTCCAAGAATGTCAGAACAGTACAGATATCCCCAAAATGACCCCTTTTTGCAAAGTAGACAGTCCAACGTATTTCATAACAGGCATGGCGAGTTTTTTGAAGTTGTAATTTTTTGGCATGTCACGTTTTGATATATTACTTGTATTTGTAGTGTAAAAACTGTGGGAGGAGTTAGCGTGGCAAATATGGCTATAATAAGAATAAGAATAAGAATAAGAATATATATGTGAGATAACAATAAGTGTTCCTTGCTATGCAAGAACACTTAATAAGAACTAGACAATCTACAATTTCTGGGGAAATTGTGTAAAGTGTTCTTGCCGCAACCTTTACCAAATGATTGATGAAATGTAAGCAGTGCACATTGCAAGCCTGATAGTGAGAAATGCATTTCAGCTTGTATTTTGAAGCTCACAGTCCAGCCTCGTGAGTCATCTGCCTCTTGAGTGACCTTTGGTTGCTGCACCTGGAGAGGGCGGAGTAGGCTCACTGTGCTGAGACAGCTGGGTTGCTATGACAACTCACTCTGAGAGGAATGTCAGCATGCCTGTTCTAAACAGGCTTTTTAAACTTGCCAAGTTCAATTGCGTGCTAAAATTAGTATTAATTAAATATTAAAGAAAAGAAACATAGTGTCTTATCCGGGATATCAATTATTTATTTTTATTTTAATGTTGTTTCTAAAAATGAAATTAAAAAAATTATTTTCACTATTTTTTTTTTTTTTTTACATACTGTCACCAGTGCAGTACAGCATCATCATATAACTGGCATGGCGGTGGTCAGGGACACTGACTGGTGACAGTATGAAAAAAAAATTGATTTTTTTTTCATTATTTTTCATTTTTTATTACATTTTTTCTCTTTTTTAAGATTTTTTTTTCATATTTCACTATGACCAAAGTAGTATAATGTTACCATGGTAACATTGTACTACTTTGGGAAAGTGATCAATATTTTTATTTTTTTTTTTACACAATTTGCTTATAGCAAAGAATTACTTTTTTACTTGCATTTACCTGAATGAAATAGATTAATTCAGGGTTTTCATTTTTGTGCTTAGCTGTGATTTGGCCACGGCTAATCACATGACATAGCTGGGCTGTGATTGGCCCAGCTTGTGCATGTGATCGCTGTGACCATTCACAGCTAGACACACTTGTATAGAATGGATGGCATGAAAAGAAGCCATCCATTGTATACAACTGTCATGTGACCTGCTGTGATTGGTCACAGCAGGTCACATGGTACTGGCAACGGGTCGGTACACAGATCTGTCATCGGCCGTGTCCGAGGTACACAGCTGGTGACAGATTGTGCCGCAGTGTGGCCCTGCTGGCATGCGCGTTCCTGAAATGACGCCATATGGCGTCCACCTGGAGGGATGAGCTGTTCCAACTGGTTAAACCCCACTGAAAATGTGTGGAATGACTTGAAGACTGTCCACAAACGGTCACATTTAATTGAACGTGAGCAGTTGTGCAAAGAAGAGTGGGCAAATATTGCACAGTCTAGATGTGCAAAGTTAGTAGAGACATTCCCAAACAGACTAAGGGCTGTAATTAAAACAAAAGGTGGTTCAGCAAAATACTGACACAAGGGGGTGATGCTTTTTTTAACTCTGTGATTCTGTTTTGTAATTTTTTTTCTGACGTTGATTGTTAGAAGCTTTCCTTAACCTAATATCTAATATCTTCTTATTAACAGTACTAACATAAGTATGAATGAGTTGGATCTTAATAGAATAATTGAGTTATTATATTTATATTTGTTCTAGATTGGGAAAAGTAAATAATTAGACTTCATAGTCTGTGAATATACATATGAACATATATCTTGGGTTTTCTTTACATTCAAGCCACACATATGGTAGCAATTGGTCTAGCCATCCTCCCCCATCTATGTAAGAGATAAAGTTACACTCAGACTTTGAGAGAAGTAGACTGGAGGTTTGTTATATATACACATCTGTTTCCAATTATCTTTGGGGGACTACAAGTATACCAGCCCATTTTTAGAAGATGGTGGGGGCTGGATTGCTCTTTTTAGAGCAGGACAAAGGTTTAAAGCATACATTTCTTTGGGCAGCAAGGCAAAGGGAGTTGCTTGCTCTTACCCTCACACATTCATATTATACACACACAATTACATACAATTTTATTATTAAGAACTTAACTATACTTTTTGGACTTTATTTAAACATTCTGTATTACAATATTTTATTTCTAATTTTATGCAACATTATAATTAAATCATCTTTTTGAGTTTATACAAGAAGTGGAAGGACTTTCTATTTGAACATTTCTCATCAATACAAGTTAATAAAATATCGAGACAATACGATATTTTACATTGATGTTATACAGTATCTTTCACTTGGATATTGGAGTAAATACAGCTGGATAAAACAAAAACTTTGTCTGTCTTCATTTCAGGCTGCAAAGCAACAAAATTTGATTCTTTTAAAGGGGGTAATTATTTTCTATATCCACTGTATATTCCCTAACCACTCGTATGGAGATGACCGTTACAATACATTGGTTTTGACACAATTGGTTGATTTGTGTGATACACAAGATATAATGTCCAATATATAATCAGCCCAGACATTGAAAGTCTGTTACGCCATACTCGGGAGGAGCAGCAGAATGTGTTTTGGGGTGTAACTCTAAGTATGCCTATAATGTGTGTTAGAAACATCTTATTGATTGACAACTTTGTGTTTAAAAAAAAAAAAAAATTTTCTTCCCTTCATTTTTCAAAGGACCCACTATGCCCTTCAGAAAATACCTTGGAGTGTTTGCCTTCCAAAATCACACTATCTAGATATGTTCAAGATGCATTTTTGCATGCACTTTTTTGATGCATGTTTAGCATGTTCCACTGCATTTTGGATGCGTTTTTGACGTGTTCCAGTGCATTTGTGTATGCATTCCAGTTATTTTTTTCCCCTCTCTTTTTCTTCAATTTAATTATGTATGTTCCAGGACATTTTACAGTGTTCCAGTACAGTTCTATGCATAAACAATGCAGCCTGTTCGACTTTTTTGGCAGCACCTGCAACACACTGGAACTGCAAGCGCTGATGTGACCTATGACATTGACAACCATATAACCTTCTTTCTGTGCGTTTTGGATGCAGAAAAAGCAACTGAAGCACATGTAGTATGAACTGGCTCTAGAGGTTATTATAGGTAAGGCAACGGGACTGACCAGGAATTGTAAATTCAATCAGACTAGTGGTGAGATACAATTAGTAATCTTATAATAATGCGAGATCTGAGCTGGAGGTGATAGGAAATGAGACACATTATATTGATCAGTAAATAGTTAAATAAAAAGAGTGGGGCAGTAATACATAGATTTGCAGATGGAACAGGGGTGGGAGAGGGGGTCACATTGTATAAGGAGAGAGGTTTAAGGGCTCGTTCACACTTGACTTTATTTCTAACTCTTGCCAAACGCCCCTAGAATGTTTGACATGCGTTTGGGAAGCGGTTTTAACGCTCCTCAAATGCCCTATGCGCGGTTTTGAGACGTTTGTAAGGCGTCTGCCAAGCGTTAAAACTGCACCACAAATGCCTATAATGAAGTTAAATGGTATTAACTCTCCGCAAATGCCTGCAAGGCGTTTGAGGAGCGGCACCATGGACTTGAATGGGAGGCTTCAACTCCTCCTGACTCGCCATGAGGTGCCAGTTATGCTGCAAAGCAACACTAACACTTCAGTGTGAACAGCACTGTGTGCTGCCATGTGCAGAATTTTCATAGGCATTTGAGAAGCGTTAAAAACACTTCCCAATTGCCTGTCTGACGCCTGCTGACAAAGCTAGTGTGAATGTAGCCTAAGAGAAAAGAAACAAAGTTGCAATGAAATATAAACAGAAGGAAAATTTAAAGTTTCAAACTTGTCAGAACAGGACTCAGGTAAGATTCACTCCCTTTCCACTTAGTAGCTAAAATCTTAATTGATCAATATTCCTGGCACTGACAGAACCCTGGAAATTGGCCTCCATATTTTGTCTTTTCACAATAGTCTGTAATGTCAAGAAACTCAGACATATACTAGGCCCAATTAACCTAACAGCATGTCTTTGGAGTGTTGGCAGAAACACACCCATACAGAGAAGGCATGCAAACTCCAGACAGGTGCAGCCACAACTGGGATTAGAACCCGTGACCCAAGGGCTGTAAGTTCTGAGTTCTAACCACTAAGCCACTGTAGGAGACAGAGTTTGAGCTGGAATGAACTAGACATTCAAATTATTTGAGATATAAGTATGAAAATGTTTGACATTTGAAAATAGAATATATGACATTCATTAGGAAATGCATTAGTTGGCCAATCATTTTTGGAGAAGCAGCAACAAAAAAAATAATTAAAAAACAAAATTATAACATAGGTGTGCTTTTTATTTTAATTTCTAAGTATTCTCATATGCAAACAGATAAACGCCAAAGGGACAAAGCCCACAGTTGTGTGCCACCTAGCGAACATATCTGGCATTGCATCTAGAAATGCGCCCAACGTCATTTTGTATTTACAAACAGGAAAAAATTTAGAAAGTAGACTCTTTTTAATCAGCTTTCTGGGTGCCTTTCTGAAGACGGACAGGTCTTGATTCATTGAATTGAGTCTGCCTGAATGTTCAGCATCAATTCTTAGTAAATCAGGGCCAAAATGTCTATACAACCCTGTCAAAATGTTAGGTTTCTGTGATGTAAAAAAAGAGACAAAGCTAAATAATTTCAGAACTTTTTCCACTTTTAATGTAACATATAAACTGCACAACTCAGTTGAGCAACAAACTGAAATCTTTTAGGCGGAAAGAAGTATAATTAAAAAATTTAAATAAATAATAAATAAAAAAGTGTGCATACTCTTAAACTAATACTTTGTTGAAGCACCTATTGATCTTATTACAGCTATAGGTATGAGTCTATCAGCATGGCGCATCTTGACTTGGCAATATTTGCCCACTCTTCCTTGCAAAAACACTCCAAATCTGTCAGATTGCAAGGGCATCTCCTGTGCACAGCCCTCTTTAGATAACCCAACAGATTTTTGATCTGATTCAGGTCTGGGCCCTGGGTGGGCCATTCCAAAACTTTAATCTTCTTCTGGTGAAGCCATTCCTTTGTTCATTTGGATGTATGCTTTGGGTTGTTGTTGTCATGCTGAAAGATGAAGTTCCTCTGCATGTCCAGCTTTCTAGCAGAAGCCTGAAGGGTTTGTGCCAATATTGATTGGTATTTGGAACTGTTCTTCCCTCTACCTTGGCTAAGGCCCCAGTTCCAGCTGAAGGAAAACAGCCCCAAAGCATGATGCTGCCACCACCATACTTCACTGTGGGTATGGTGTTCTTTTGGTGATGTGCAGTGTTTTTTTGCGCCAAACATATCTTTTGGAATTATGGCCAAAAAGTTCAACCTTGATTTCATCAGACCATAAAACATTTTCCCACATGCTTTTGGGAGACTTCAGAGACTTCAGATGTGTTTTTGCAAAATTTAGCCGGGCTTGGATGTTTTTCTTTGTAAGAAAAGGCTTTATTCTTGCCACTCTACCCCATAGCCCAGACATATGAAGAATATGGCAGAATGCGGGCACATGTGCCACACAAACAGTACTTGCCAGCAATTGCTGCAGCCTCCCAGACCAATTTTCTTCTCGTCTTTTCATCAGTTTTGGAGGGACATCCAGTTATTGGTAATGTCACTGTTGCGCCAAATTTTCTCCACTTGATGATGACTGTCTTTACTGTGTTGCATGGTATATCTAATGCCTTGGAAATTCTTTTGCACCCTTCTCCTGTTACCTTTTAACAATGAGATCCTTCTGATGCTTTGTAAGCTCTCCGTGGACCATGGCTTTTGCTGTAGGATGCGACTAAGAAAATGTCAGGAAAGACCCACTAGAACAGCTGAACTTTATTTGGGATTAATCAGAGGCGCTTTAAATGATGGCAGGTGTTTACTGACATCTATTTAACATGAATTTGAATGTGATTGCTTAATTCTGAACACAGCTACATCCCTAGTTATGCAACCACATTATTTTAGTTTTTTATGTTTACTTCCCCCCCCTAAAAGATTTCAGTTTGTTTTTCAATTGAGTTGTACAGTATATATAAATATTGTGTTATAGAGTAAAAAGCACAGAGAGGTAAGTGAGCGATAAAAGTCAATTGAGCTGCTGAAACGCCAAAAGGTACCAAAAAATCCTCCATAGCATCAATATAAAATTGGGTGCAGCGTAAAATACATATCAAATATATAAATGAGAATATTCAATAAAGTGACCAGTGATAAGGTGCTATTATATCAATCAAATAAAGGAACTTATTGGTATCATATAACTCTGTCACTATGCAGTGACCAATGGTGCTTATTGTAGTGCTAGAAAAATAATTAAAATGTCCAAATATAAGTGCATGGAAGATCTAATAATCTTCAATTGTTGGTGGTCTATCCGGTAATGTGGTGATGTGACCAATGGTATAAAGACTGCGCACTCACCAGATGTGCAATCAATAAGCGCATTTAGAGATAACACTCAGTAGATGAACTGGAGGCCCCTTTAAGGTGAGTATGGTCTGGTCTGATGTTCCCTCACTGCTCCCTCTGCTGTCAGCAATGGCTCTGCCACTCCTCTCATGTAGCTCTGTGGGTTGTTAGAAGCTCACAGGGAGCCCAGAAAGAGGAGGCCAATAGCATGATACCGTTTAAAAGGGTGTATGTTTATTCCAACACAAAATGCAGGTATATAGGGAACAGAATTCACTTACCATATACAGAGATCCAAGATGGCCGCCGGGACCCATGTGGTGTCGGCGGCGTGACGTCATGACGCTGTAGCTCCTCTCTGACGCATTTCGTGCTATTTCACATAATCATAGTGGGTCTGCCATGCAAGGCTAAAATAAATAAACGCCTTACACGTACTTATAAGCTGATCACTGAGTCTTGCATCAAAACGGATGGGTTAGAGAGTTTAGGATAGACCTTATCACTGGTCACTTTATTGAATATTCTCATTTATATATTTGATATATGTATTTTAGCGCTGCACCCAATTTTATATTGTGTTATAGACTGCATGTGTACCCCATCCCTGATAAACAATTCAGGCAAAGGAAAAAAGGAACATAATGGTACTTTACTGGTACAGTATCGGACAAACTCATATTTATACGTTTACATATTTATTTGAAATACATCTGCAATGCCATTGTTTAAGAGCAATACATGGCTAACCAGCGGTATTGTCTGCTATAGCATAACATCCTCCAAAGGTCCACACATTTTTCTTCTTAGCATCTTCTATGTTCGTATACATATATCATTAATCGCACAGTATAAATTTCACAAAACACCATAAACCTTAAAAAAGAAACTGTTCTCCGCAAACTCACATATCGAGATAGACGGTGATGTGGAGCAGCAGCACCTGCACCCGCACAGGAAGTCAACAGAATAGTCTCAAGTGAGCATTCATATCCAAAGCCACTGCCAATGTTCCAAATCAAATGGTATCCTATTCTAAAGAACAAAGAGAGACAATCCCAATAAAGGGGGAGATAAAAAAGGGGGAGAAAGATGGTTAATTCAAACCATCTTCACCATCTTTCTCCCCCTTTTTTATCCCCCCTTTATTGGGATTGTCTCTTTGTTCTTTGGAATAGGATACCATTTGATTTGGGACATAGGGAGGAGCTTTGCATATGGATGCTCACTCGAGACCATTCTGTTGACTTCCTGTGTGGGTGCTGCTGCCCTGCATCACCGTCAATGTCGATATGTGAGCTTGCGGAGAACAGTCTCTTTTTTTAAGGTTTATGGCGTTTTTTTTAAATTTATACTGTGTGACTAATGCTATATGTGTATATATATCAGTTATAATTATATGATATATACACATCATTTATCATTATATGATATATACACAGTGAAGGAACTAAGTATTTGATCCCCTGATGATTTTGAATGTTTGCCCACTCACAAAGAAATGATCAGTCTAAAAATCAAATGGTAGGTGTATTGTAACACTGAGAAACAGAATAGCAGCAAAAAATTCAAAAGCGATGCATGTCCAACAAATTATGCACTGATTTGCATGTTCATGAGGGAAATAAGTATTTGATCCCCTATCATTCAGCAGGATTTCTGGCTACCAGGTGTCTTTCATACAGTTAACAAGCTGAGATAAGAAGCAGTCTCTTAAAGGGAGTGCTTCTAATCTCATTTTGTTACCTGTATAAAAGACACCTGTCCACAGGAGCAATCAGATTCCAAACTCTCCACCATGGCAAAGACCAAAGAGCTGTTCAAGGATGTCAGGGACAAGATGATTGTAGACCTACACTAGGCTGGACTGGGCTACCAAACTATCGCCAAGCAGCTTGGTGAGAAGGTGACAACAGTTGGTGCAATCAACTGTGTTCCTAGGTCTAGTGCACCATGCAAGATCTCACCTCATGGAGTGTCAATGACATGAGAACAGTGCGGAATCATCCCAAAACTACACGTGATGATCTTGTCAATGATCTCCAGGCAGCTGGGACCACAGTCACCAAGAAAACAATTGGTAACACGCTATGCCGACAGGGACTGAAATCCTGCAGTGCCCGCAAGGTCCCTCTGCTCAAGAAAGCACATGTCCCGGCCCGTCTGAAGTTTGCCACTGAACATCTGAATGATGCAGAGGAGGACTGGTTGAAAGTGTTGTGGTCAGATGAGACCAAAATCAAGCTCTTTGACATCAACTGAACTCGCCATGTTTGGAGAAGGAGGAATGCTACCTGTGACCCCAAGAACACCATCCCAACTGTCAAACATGGTGGTGGAAACATTCTGCTTTAGGGGTGTTTTCTGCTTAGGGGACAGGACAACTGCACCGCATCAAAGGGACGATGGACGTGGCAATGTACCGTCAAATCTTGGGTGAGAACCTTCTTCCCTCACCCAGGGCATTGAAAATGGGTTGTGGATGGGTGTTCCAGCATGACAATGATCCAAAACACACAGCCAAGGCAACAAAGGAGTGGCTCAAGAAGAAGCACAGTAAGGTCCTGGAGTGGCCTAGCCAGTCTTCAGACCTTAATCCGATTGAAAATCTGTGGAGGGGGCTGAAAGTTCGAGTTGCCAAACGTCAGCCACCACACCTTAATGATTTGCCAAGAGTAGTGGGCCAAAATCCCTCCTGAGATGTGTGCAAACCTGGTAGCCAACTACAGGAAACGGCTGACCTCTGTGATTGCCAACAAGGGATTTGCCACCAAGTGCTAAGTCATGTTTTTTGAAGGGGATCAAATACTTATGTTAGGGATCCGGGTATGACCAGAAATGTGCGGACTGACATAGGAAAACACAGGCTCCAGGTATAGTATAAACAATACAATTTATTAAAGACTAAACAATACATAAACGCAGTGCAAGACTAAACATAAACACAGTGCAACCAAACCTCCAACAGATAACAATAAGAACAATACTAAACGTAGTCGGGCACGCCGGGTCGGTAGCAAACGGGCAGGCAAAGTACAAGGAGCAGGCGGAAGCGTAGTCAGGAATAGCCAAGGTCAGGACAGGCAGAGTTCATGCAGAGTCAGGATTAAAGCAGAATCAGGATCAGGCAGGAAGCAGACAGGATGCAGGTACAGGGGCTCATGGGAAACATACACCAAGGCCCTGATCACAGGCCTGGCCATTCCTTAAATGCACCTGCTGTAATCAGCCTCAGGTGATGGCTCATTGCAGGAGTGAGCCTCTGGTTGCTGAGAGCACCCGCTGGCCAGCCCTGGTACTGCAGCCCACAAGGCAGGCGAGTCCCACCACCACTGGCAAGTCCATTCCTGACAGTACCCCCCCCCTCAAGGAGCGGCCTCAGGACGCTCCAAACAGTCCGTAATGGCCCAAATGTTCCACCGCCTGGGTCCGGCAACTGGCTGGACATCCCACTGCCGGAATCAAGCGATTTCCTGGGTCTCCTGCTGATAGGCCTATCTTTTTGTAGGAGACTGCAGGAAGGCAGATTGCTGGACACAGGATTTCCAGAAGCAGGCTGGGCATCAGAAGCTGGTACGTCAGGCTGGGCAGCAGGCAGAGGCACGTCAGGCTGGGCAGCAGGCAGAGGCACGTCAGGCTGGGCAGCAGGCAGAGGCACGTCAGGCGGGACAGCAGGCAGAGGCACGTCAGGCGGGACAGCAGGCAAGGCAGCGGGCACCGGGCCATCAGGCGGAGCAGCGGGCACCGGGCCATCAGGCGGAGCAGCAGGCAAGGCAGTAGGCACCGGGCCATCAGGCGGAGCACCGGGCCATCAGGCGGAGCAGCAGGCAAGGCAGCGGGCACCGGGCCATCAGGCGGAGCAGCGGGCATCGGGCCATCAGGCGGCGCAGCAGGCAAGGCAGCGGGCACCGGGCCATCAGGCGGAGCAGCGGGCACCGGGCCATCAGGTGGAGCAGTGGGCACTGGGCCATCAGGCGGAGCAGCAGGCAAGGCAGCGGGCACCGGGCCAGCAGGCGGAGCAGCGGGCATCGGGCCATCAGGTGGAGCAGCAGGCAAGGCAGTGGGTACCGGGCAATCAAGCGGAGCAGCGGGCACCAAGCCATCAGGTGGAGCAGCAGGCAAGGCACCGGGCCATCAAGCAGAGCAGCGGGTACCGGGCCATCAGGCGGAGCAGTGGGCACCCGGCCATCAGGCGGAGCAGCGGGCACCGGGCCACCTAGCAGGACCGCGGGCACTGGGTCACCAAGCTCGACAGCGGGCACTGAGTCATCTAGCAGAACCGCGGGCACTGGGTCACCAAGCTCGACAGCGGGTACCGAGTCATCTGGCACGACAGCGGGTACCGAGTCATCTGGCACATCAGTGGGCCCCGAGCCATCTAGCAGAACCACGGGCACCGGGTCACCAAGCTCGACAGCGGGCACCGAGTCATCTGGCACGACAGTGGGTACCGAGTCATCTGGCACAACAGCGGGTACCGAGTCATCTGGCAAGACAGTGGGCACCGAATCATCCTGCAAGACAGCAGGCACCGAGTCATCTGGCAAGACTGTGGGCACCGAGTCATCTGGCAAGACTGTGGGCACCGAGTCATCTGGCAAGACTGTGGGCACCGAGTCATCTGGCAAGACTGTGGGCACCGAGTCATCTGGCAAGACAGCGGGCACCGAGTCATTTGGCACGACAGCGGGTTCCGGGTCAACTGACACGACAGCGGGCTCCGAGTCATCTAGCAAGACAGCGGGCACCGAGTCACCAGGCACGACAGCGGGCACCGGGTCATCAGGCATTGGATCGTCTGGTTCGACAGCGGGCACCGGGTCATCTGGCTCGACAGTGGGCATTGGGTCCCCAGGCACGACAGCGGCATCGGGTCATCTGGCTCAACAGCGGGTACCGGGTCATCTGGTTCGACAGCGGGCACCGAGTCATCTGGCACGACAGCGGGCACTGGGTCACCAAGCTCGACAGTGGGCACCAAGCCATCTGGCACGACAGCGGGCACCGAGCCATCTAGCATAATAGGACCATCAGGCTGGGTAGACACATCAAGCTGGGTAGGGTGCACTGAGTCATCGGGCATCAGGGTATCAGGCTGAACCATGGAAGGCGGGTTCTCAGATGGCAGGCTGACCAGTTTCGATACTGGCAGGATGGTATTGGTTGGAAAGAATTTTCGTTATTTCCTGGTTTTAGTTACTGGAGCGCAGGAAGTAAGCGCAGGTTTGTAATTGGATAGAGCAGCTGTAGGCAGAGAAGAGCTGAGGGATGGAACAAAGGAGGGAGCAGTTGCTACAGAGGACTTCTTTACAGGGTTAAAGATAAGATAGGTGCAGCGAGTGGGAGCAGGGGACTGATATGTGGTAGTTAGAGTATACTGGGCCGTCACTGGGGGTGCTGTCGGGGATGCAGGAAGAGTGCCATAAGCAGAGGAATGACGCTGGAAGCGGACTGAGGCTGGGTGCAACAAGTCTGACTATGTCTGCAGTATGGGTTGAACAAAGCTCAGCTTACACAAAGCCTGTCTGGTCAAAGACTGCACTGCGTTTATACAATCTCTTAACACCTGTTGTGAACATGCAGAATAATGCTCCAAGAAGTAATCCACATCATCCTCCAATAACCACACCAGGGACTCTACCTGGTCGGCACTAAATGGCGGCAAAAATTCATCCTTGCATTCGGGGGTACCAGATGAAGCCAACTCTGCACAAACCTGAATCAATGGTTGCACCTCAGAGAACTCTGTGCCTTGATCTACTAGGCAATGAGCGATCCTTATGCATTCTAGTAGTTGATCCCTGGTATACTCCTTCAGAGTCTGATAAGCATAATCTCTGTCATCAAAGACTAGCAGAGACAAATACACCACCTCATCAAGATGCATCCTTCCCAGCAACAATAAGCCAAGATGGCTTCCCTGTGCAGCCACTTCTGGTCAGGAATGGCCTTGGTGTTCTGCTAGGGATCCGGGTATGACCAGAAATGTGTGGACTGACACAGGGAAACACAGGCTCCAGGTATAGTATAAACAATACAATTTATTAAAGACTAAACAATACATAAACGCAGTGCAAGACTAAACATAAACACAGTGCAACCAAACCTCCAACAGATAACAATAAGAACAATACTAAACGTAGTCGGGCAGACCGGGTCGGTAGCAAACGGGCAGGCAAGGTACAAGGAGCAGGCGGAAGTGTAGTCAGGAATAGCCGAGGTCAGGACAGGCAGAGTTCATGCAGAGTCAGGATTAAAGCAGAATCAGGATCAGGCAGGATGCAGGTACAGGGGCTCATGGGAAACATACACCAAGGCCCTGATCACAGGCCTGGCCATTCCTTAAATACACCTGCTGTAATCAGCCTCAGGTGATGGCTCATTGCAGGAGTGAGCCTCTGGTTGCTGAAAGCACCCGCTGGCCAGCCCTGGTGCTGCAGCCCACAAGGCAGGTGAGTCCCACCACCACTGGCAAGTCCATTCCTGACAACTTATTTCCCTCATGAACATGCAAATCAGTGCATCATTTGTTAGACATGCATTTCTTTAAAAATTTTTGTTGCCATTGTCTCTCTGTTACAATACACCTAGTTAATTCCATATATATTTGGACACAAGCACAATTTTCATAATTTTGGCTCTGTGTGCCACCAGAATAAATTAATACGAAACAATCCAAATTAATTTGAAGTTTAGACTTTCAGCTTTAATTCAAGGGGTTGAACATATTTTTGGATTGGTTTTTTTTAATTTATTCTGCTGGCATACAGAGTCAAAATGATGAAAATGCAAATTTTAGAAACTGCAACAATTTTTTTACACAGTCACTCCATTTTCAGGGGCTCAAATGTAATTGGACAAATGAATACAATCATAAATAAAATGTTCATTTTTAATATTTTGTTGAGAATCATTTACTGGCAATGTCTGCCTGAAGTCTGGAACCCGTGGACATTACCAAAGACTGGATTTCCTCCTTTCTGATGCTTTGCCAGGCTCTAACTGCAGCTGTCTTCAGTTGTTCTTTGTTTGTGGGTCTTTCTGCCTTTTAGTTTTGCCTTCAGAAAGTGAAATGCATGCTCAATTGGGTTGAGATCAGGTGATTGACTCGGCCATTGCACAATATTCCACTTCTTTTCCTTCAAAAGCTCCTGGGTTGCTTTTGAAGTGTGTTTTGGATCATTGTCCATCTGTTCTATGAAGTGCCGTCCAGTCAACTTTGCTGCATTTTGCTGAATCTAGGCTGACAGTATGGCCCTGACTTACTAACGTTCATAGTTGGCGTCTAGGCGCATGTGCGTAGACGAAAGTCTACTTTTCATTGGGCTTTAGACAGCAAAGACATTTACTAAAAAAAGCGTCCAACAAATAGACCCGAAAGCAAATTTACTGAAGGACACAATAAAGGAATCCGTCTAATAAAACAGACATCCTAGAAGCACGTCTAAAGGAACGAAAAATCGCTGTAGAAATTTGTTCACATTGAAATTTGTTTTCCCAAATATCCGGACTTCACTTTAAAGAATATATTCCTTTTTTTTAAAAAATTTCAGTAGGTAAAAAATATTTTTTTTAGGGATTTCATGATAGTCAAGAAATAGACGCCTTTCCAAGGTCTATGAACTGATAGAAATGCACATGCGTATAACACAATTTAGCCGTCTACCGCGGGCGTTTTTCTTTTAAGACTGTGTCTTATAGTAAATCTGTGTGGAGTCCTCTGGAAGACAGCAATCGCGACCGTCAACTGAATTTCAGAAACAGCACTATTTTTAGCTAAGCATATTTTTATGTATTCTAATTTGTTTTCCTTAGTTCTATTGATTTCTCCTTTCTTCTCCTTTATAATGATTTTCTGTAATGGTGTTACGTATTTCAAAGATCTAGATAATATATATTATTGACAGCTGAATCTAAAAATAAACAAAGGTCGGCAATTAAAAAAAACAAAACAAAACGTTGCGGGGTCCCCCCTCTCATCCATACCAAGCCCGTTAGGTCTGGTTTGGATTTTGAGAGGAAGCCCCACGCCAAAATTAATTTAAAAAAATGGTGTGGGGTCACCCCAAAATCTATACCATACCCTTATCCGAGCATGCAGCCTGGCAGGTCAGGAAAGAGGGGGGATGAGCAAGCCCCCCCTTCTTGAACCATACCAGGCCACATGCCCTCAACATGGGGGGGCTGCTTTGGGGCAGGACGCTCTCCTCTCCCCAAAGCACCACAACCCTTGGCTGTGATTGTGGGGGTCTGTGGGCTGGTGGTTTATCGGAATCTGGAAGCCCCCTTTTGCAAGGGGGCCCCCAGATTCTGGCACCCCCCTATGTGAATGAGCATGGGGTACATGGTACCGCTACCCATTCACAAAAAACAAAAAGTGTAGTGTGAAAAAAGGCGACAGTCTTTGACAAGTCTTTTATTAAAAGAAAAAACTAAAAGAATGTCCCCCGCAGTAGATCCAACGTCAGTCACGATGTCCTCGCCGCTCCAAAAAAAAATGTAAAAAAAAACGATGGCTCCCGGCCGTCTGCCTCTCCGCTGTCTTGACAGTTCTTAAATATGTAAGGGGTGGGGTCACGGGGGAACATCACCCTTGTGACCCTCGCCCCATGTGACACCATTGATGTCACATGGGGTGGGGTCACATGCATGATGTCTCCGGGTGGCCCCACCCCTTACATAATTAAGCACTGTGAAGACAGCAGAGCAGACAGATGGCCTGGAGCCATAGTCGGGAGCGGAGCCTTTCTTTTTAAATTCTTTTTTCGGGGACCGGTGGACATCATGATTATTGTTGGATCTACTGCGGGGGACATTATTTTAGTTTTTTTCTTTTAATAAAGGACTTGTCAATAGACCGTCTCCTGTCTTTTTTCACACTACACTTTTTGTTTTTTTGTGAATGGGTAGCAGTACCAAGTACACCATACTCATTCACATGGGGGGGGTGACCTGGGGGCTTCCAGATTCCAATAAGCCCCCCACCCCACAGGCCACGGTTGTGAGGAAGAGGCCTTTGCCCCCATCAACATGGAGACAAGGTTCTTTAGGGAGGGGAGCCCCCTGCCCCAAAGCACCCTCCTCATGTTGAGAGCATATTGCCTGGTATGCGTGATGTCTCCAAGTGGTTCATGAGGGGGGGAGCTCGCTTGTCCCCCCCCCCTTTCCTAACCTGCCGGGCTGCATGCTCGGATAAGGGTCTGTTATGGATTTTGGGGGAGACCCAACGCCATTTTTAAAAATGTATTTTGGCGTGGAGGATCCCCTCCAAATCCAAACCAGACCCGAAGGGTTTGGTATGGATGGGAGGGCTGACCCCACGCCATTTTTTCTTTAATTGCCGTTAATTAATTCTTATACATTCAGCTATCAGTGGGGAACTCCGCTGACAACTGCAATATGAACACATGGTTTTCACTACTAAAAGGCCCACATGACTTGATAAAATAACTCATGCAGTATTTTAGTAGCGTTTTTTAGGGAATGCAAAAGTTTTTTTTTTTTAAAATGCTGTGAGAGATCCTACCGTATATTTGGATGCGGAAAGATACTGCGTAGTGAATTGTGCCCATTGTGTGACTTAGCCCCTTCTCTCACTCTCTTTTTCTTTGGAATCTCAGCTCAGGGCTTGACAAACCCTTCCCAAAAGGGGCAGATTGCAAACCAGCAATATCAAATAAATCATTAGTCCAGGTCCTTTTCTTGCTTCTTATCCTTTATAATGATTTTCTGACGATTTTACATGATATTTATTCATATTTCTGTATATTTCGCTCAAAATGTTGTGAATGTGATATATCATATTTCGAAGATCTAGAAAATATATATTATTGAGCCTTAAATATATGTCCTCGTATACCTCCCCGATTTTAACTGTTTAAATTTGGCGACAAAGCTAAATCTCTACATCGATAATCTCATAACTTGTAATTCCTATTATTAATCATTTGTAAGCAGCGTTCAGGGTTTCTAATACATTCATTTTCTTTGCGACACATTTAATGAATGCTTGTACATTTTTGGAAGCATATGTATATTCTCTACATAATATATACTTCTGTCTGTACTGTCCTTGGCATTGATCATGTCTGGCATATATCTTTTTACACTGAGCATGCCCAGGGACTTTGCCATTTCTGAGTTTGTGCCTTGTATAACTTAGCATGCTCTTGGACTTTGAATTTTGAGAGATTACCAAAAATGGTGGTCCAACGGCACTTTGTAAGCAACATCTAAAAATAAGCTTAGGCCAAACACCCTCAGCTGTTCACACGCAGTACACAACAAACCAGCACCACAAGCACCACACACCAAACCAGCACCACACACAAAACCAGAGCTGCTGAAAAACTCACTTCAGATGAAAAGAAATACAAAATGTTATGCTGTGCTACTAAATGAGTCAAGTTTGGTATATGTTTCACAATCCCAAATGTTCACAATATTATCCCCCAAAATGTGTTTGCCCCTGTCAATGTTTGTTTCACTTTGTAATAGTGTTGTCACCCTGTTTTTTTTTTACAGCTTTTTTCACTATGATTTTGGTACACATAGCCTATTTTGGAGGATAATAGGACAATATTAGTATTGCAATCTTTTCTATTGGGATACATAGAACCAACACACATCTGAATTGGCAACATAGCGCCACATTTGAGATATCTGGCTTATTACCCTGACCTTGCCCAGGGACTTAGGACTGATTCACACCACAGAAATGCAGTCTGAATGTGTGTGACAACACAGTGGTTAAGTGGTTAGCACTGCTGCCTCAGAGCACTAGGGTTGTCAGTTTGAATCTCAACCATGGCAATAAAGTTGCATGTTCTCCCTGGGCAGCTGCCCTCACACAGACATGCTGACAGCATCTTTGGCTTCTCTCTAAGTGATCCCTAGTATGTGAATTAGAATGTGGCCTTGTATGGAACATGGGTTCCAGCTCCTTCAAGGCTGGGCCTTATGTGAATGTCAAACGATGGTGCAAGATAAGGGCCTAGACTAATGATTTATTTGATATTGCTGGTTTGTCAAGCCAAGTGCTGAGATTCCAAATAAAAAGAGAGTGTGTGAGTGAGGAGGAGGGGAAGTTAACAATGGGCACAATTAACTATGCGGTATCTTACAGCATCCACATTTGCATTCCTTAAACGCAACTAAAATATCGCATGAGTTATTTTATCAAGTCATGCAGCCTTTTAGTACTGAAAACCATGCGTTCATGTTTCAGCTGTCAGCGGGATTCCCCACTGACAGCTGAATATAAAAGAAAGAATTGGCAGCAATTAAAAAAAAAAATGGCATGGAGTCCCACCTACCATCCATGCCAATCCCTTCGGGTCTGGTATGGATGTAGAGAGGAAGCCCCACGTCAAAATGTTTATTAAAAAAAAATGGCGTGGGGTTCCCCCCCAAAATCCATACCAGACCCTTATCCGAGCATGCAGCTCGGTATGTCAGGAAAGGGGGGGTAACGAGCAAGCGCCCCCCCTCCTGAACCATACCGGGCCACATGCCCTCAACATGGGGGGGTGAATTGGGGCAGTGGTTGTGGGGGTCTGAGGGCAGGGGGGCTTATCGGAATCTGAAAGCCCTCAGATCCCGCCCCCCCCCCCATTGAATGAGTATGGGGTACATGGTACCGCTACCCATTCACTAAAAAATCAAAAAGTGTAGTGTAAAAAAAGACAGGAGTCAGTCTTTGACAAGTCCTTTATTAAAAGAAGAAAACTAAAAGAATGTCCCCTGCAGTAGATCCAACGTCAATCATGATGCCTGCCGCCTACACTGACTGGAAAAAGACTTAAAGTCTCCGTCCCGACGCTGGCTCGCAGCCATCTGTCTGCTCCGTTGGCTTGACAGTTCTTATATATGTAAGGGGCGGGGCCACCCAGGGACATCACGCATGTGACATCCCCATGTGGCATAAATGAGCCAGCTTTCTGTAGTTGATTATGTCACATGGATCAGGGTTACATGCGTGATGTCCCCGGATGGCCCCGCCCCTTACATATTTAAGAACTGTCAAGACAGCAGGGCAGACAGAAGGCCGGGAGCCAGCGCCGGGAGCAGAGACTTCTTTTAGTCTTTTTTCGGGTGGCAGCGGGCATCGTGATTGACATTGGATCTTGGCGGGGAACCCCACGCCATTTTTGTTTTTTTATTTCTTAATTGTTGACCGTTGTTTTTTTTTTTTAGATTCAGCTGTCAGTGGGGAACCCTGCTGACAGCTGATGGCTCATAGTTTTTGGGGGACTCTGCAGCCCCCCCCCCCTCGTTCCTTAACAACCCATGTTAGTACTGACACATACCAGTACATACTGCATGCCTGGACCACTACATAAATACCGCATACCTTTAAAGATTTTTTTCCTTTGTTGAACTAACTTGGTTGGAGCCACATAACTTCAAAAGTAGTACATGTGCTACTTTTGTTGCGATTTGCATAGACATCTGTGTCAGATGTCTCGCAAATCATAAGGATATCGGCATCTTACCCAATTTTAAAATAGTGTGACTTCACTGTAAGTTGCACAATTTAAAAATTGGATTTGATATGAACGGAGCCTATAGCGGACAATAGGGTGTGACTTGGTCTACAATTTGCAATTCACCTGGCATCCAAATCGCATGCCAAATCTCACCCGATGTAACCGGGGGCCACCCCGCTCCCTTCAAAGCCGATTTTGAAATCATGCGACTTACAATGAAGTTGCATGATTTCAAAATCAGGTGACCTGCCGATTTACAAGACATCTGACACAGATGTCTTTGCAAATCGCAACAAAAGTAGTGCATGCACAGTTTTTTTAAATCGGTGCGGCTCCGACATGACTGCTCTGATAGCGGACAATAGGGTGCGATTTGGCATACGATTTGCAACTCTCCTGGCATGACAAATCGCACCCGGTCACATCAAAGCCGATTTTGAAACTGTGCGACTTACACCCGGGTCACATCAAGCTCGACTTTGAAATCATGCACTAAGATGGGGGGAAAGCAGCTGTGCACAAAGGTAACCAAGATAAAACCTCAATCAAACAATTCAATAATGGTGCCGCTCTAAATATTATTAAAAAATTAAGACCATGAAATCTGATAAAAAGGTAATTAATAAAAGTTCATAAATGAGCATAAAATAGTAAACAATTCAGAGGTGACTTTCAGTGCTCTTAAGGTGCCTGTTTTCCTGGTGGGCCGGTGCTTGGGCAATAGTTGTGGAAGAATTGCGCACTCACCAGACGCGCAATGTAAATGCGCCCATAAAACATAAATCCAGATGTCATCAGTGTAAGCAGAGGTAATGGGGTAACTTCCCTCTGAAGGGTGGGATGGTACATCAAATGGATCCTGGGGCTTTTACTGGTGATCCAAAACAGCCAGAGCTCCCCTTAAGGGATGAGTGGGTACTGCTCTTTAGATGTGAAGGAGGCTCCCTCTGTTATACTGGGATGGATCTTGTGCAGGGTGTCTGAAATTTAATACTCCCCCAGGGAGTTTAAGACAAAGACATGCCCATAGTGTAGTAAGGTAAAGCATATACTTATTTAGGTGTAAAGTTAAAAACGATGCATCATAAGTAGTACAAGAATGCTGAAATGTCAGGACTAACCGTCCACACTTAAAGATGGCCACCGGAGCTCCACGAGGTGTGGGAGCGGATGGTGCTGTCACTTCAGCCGCGCTTCAGTGTATAAACACTCCTATAAAAGAGACAGTAGATATGGGTGTGCGCAGGGCCAGTGCCGAAGGTGGCAGGCTATGTTCCAGCTGAAAAAAAGCCCTGATCAAAACTAGGTCTTATTTTCGGGGTAGCTCTTAAACTTTAGCAATTCCTAAAAATAGCACTAGGTCTTATTTTCGAGGTAGCTCTTATTTTAGGGGAAACAGGGTATTTGGTGAGAGGCATGTTGAGTCAATAGAATTTATTTTTTTACCACAAGTTTTTGGAAAATCACAAAAAAAATTTTTTTTTTTATTTTACACAAAATTGTCACTTAAATGATTTATTGCTCACACATGCCATGGGTATATGTGGAATTACTCCCCAAAATATATTCTGCTACTTCTCCCGAGTATGGGGGATACCAAATGTGAGAGACTTTTTGGCAGTCTAGCCAAGTACAGGACCCCAAAATCCAATAAGCACCTTCAGGCTTTTAAAGGGCTTTATTTCCTCATTACACTTCCTGACTACCTATCACAATTTCGGAAGCCCTGAAATGCCAGGATAGCACCAAACCCCCACAAATGACCCCTTTTTGGAAAGTAGAAACTCCAAGGAATTTGATAAGAAGAATGATGAGTATTTTTTGAAGATCTAGTTTGTTGGAAAATGAAGAAAGAAAACAAACATATTTTTTCTTTTTTTTATATTTCAAAACCTTGTGAGAAAGAATTACATCTGCAAAATACTTACCATGCCTCTATATACCGACCATGCCTCTTTTCAAATTCCTTGGGGTGTCTACTTTCCAAAAAGGGGTCATTTGAGAGGGGGTTGGTGCTATGCTGACATTTCAGGGCCTCTGAAACTATGATAGGTAGTGAGGAAGTGTAATGAGGAAGTTGCGCACCTTCAGGCTTTCAAAGTGGTCATTGGATTTCAGGCTCCTGTATGTGGCTAGGCTCCCAAAAAGTCTGACACGTGGTATCCCCATACTCAGTAGAAGTAGCAGAATGTATTATGGGATGTAATTCCACATATACCCATGGCTTGTGTGAGCAATATATCATTTAAGTGTCTACTTTGTGTAAAAAAAAATAAATCTTCCATGGACTCAACATGCCTCTCAGCAGATAGAATAGGGTGTCTACTTTCTGAAAAGGGGTCATTTGGGGGTGTTTGTACTGTCCTGGTATCTTAGCACCTCAAGAAATGTGATAGGCAATTAGAAAAAAAAGCACAGTATAAGCTGTGTAAATTCCATTATCTATACCATAGTTTGTAGATGCTATAATTGCAGTTATTGGGATTTTTTTTTTTACCAAAGACCTGTAGCAAAATACATTTTGGCCTAAATTTATGACAAAATTTTAGTTTTTTAGATATTTTTTATGACAGAAATGAGAAGATATCTTTTTTTTTTAATTTGTGGTCTTTTTGTTTATATCACAAAAAAAAAAAAAACAATGGTGATCAAATACCACCAATTTGGGGTTCATGAGGGAAGAGACAGTGAAGTAGAGCCCCCTGACTGCCCAGACTACATGGGGAGCAGTGGCAAGATAGTTTGGGACTTGGTGTCATATTTGTTCCATAAGGGGTACCACTTATACGTGGACAAACTCTATACAAGCGTTCCACTATTTAGACATCTATACAATCTTTGAATTGGTTCATGTGGCACTGTGCGACCTAATCGTCGGGGCTTCCCCCAAGGGCTTGTAAATACCCGACTTAGAAGGGGGAAGAAAGCCTGCTTAAGGAATGATGAATTGCTCGCAGTGAAGTGGAAGGACAAATGGGATATCGTCGTCCTGTCTTCCATTTATGCAGACGCGACAGTCCAAATTAACACGGTATCTGGCGTTTGTTGAGAAACCCCTCTGTGTCCACGACTACAACCTTAACATTGGAGGGGTGGACTTCAACGACCAAATGATAAATCCGTACCTAGTTTCCCGGAAAGCTCAACACTGGTACAAAAAGGTGTCTATTTATTTGATTTAGCTATATATCACGCTTTTACAATTTACAAAGCAACTGAATGAAGTGGATCCTTCCTAAAATTTCAGGAAGAGATCATGTCAGGGATCCTGTCGCCATGCGATGGCGATGGATCCCCTCGGGTCGTGGCGGTGCGAGTGTGCATGCACAGAAGCGCGGAAGTGCGTGCAGGCACAGTAGCGTACACGTCACCACTAAGCAGGCTACTTAAACCTGCAGAACAGTAAAATCAATGCCTTCTGGTCTACAACATCCCTGCGTTTATTATCGGATTCTGTTGCATGTATCCTGATCTGACCTGACTAAGAAAGAACTCCGCCTGCACCGACCTCGGCTATCCCTGACCATCCATTTGCCTGCTCCCTTATACTTGATCTGCTCACTTGATACTGACTCGGCTTGTCTGACTCTGCTGCACCTACTTCCCTGTACCTGCATCCGTCCTGCATCCTGGTCACTGCCATACCTGCGTGCTGCCGCATCCACACTCCTGTGTCCAGTCCAGTCTGCATCCTGATCACCGCCATTCCTGCCTGCTGCACCTACGTTGCTGCATCCGCATTTGGCCTGCATCCGGATCTCCTGGGTCTCCAGCTACCTGCCGCCAGTTCCAGATCTACCCGGCACTCGTGCCACTCCTGGCTCTACGCCCTCTGTTCCCACTATCAGGGGCTCTGAGCGGGATTCGTAAGAGGATGCCTTCTCTCCACATCAGGCTCCCCAACCAGGTACGTGACAGTGCCAGAAGGCCAAGTCGGAGCCTGAGAGAGGGGCCTCTCCTCTGAAAGAAATCTGCCAGCATATTGCGGCATTGACACAAGCTGTCAAGGGCCTGCAAGAGGGGTACAACCGTCTGGAGGACCGTTTCCAGGCCCTATCTGCACCCGCACCCTCTGCTAGCACCACAGCGACTTCCACTCCAACTGTCGCTCCAGGAGCCATGACGAGCCCTACTGTGATGATGTTGCCCACTGAACCTAGAGTACCTACACCCGAAAGATTTTCTGGCAACCGCCACAAATTCAGGGCCTTCCGCAACGCCTGTGAACTCTATTTTGCGTTGCAACTCCGCACCTTTTCCTTAGAGGCAACCAAGGTGGGATTTGTGATCTCACTTCTCCAGGGCGAACTGCAAGCATGGGCCCACCATTTGCTGGAGAAGGAAGATGCCAAACTGTCTTTTCCTTAAATCGTTTCTTTAAGGCTATGGCGCAGCTCTATGACGATTCCCCAGCGATCTTTGTCTGCAGAAGCCGCACTACACTTTCTTCAGCAGGGCAGCTGAAGACTATGTAACAGAGGTCCGGCGTTGGAGCGCCGATAGGGATTGGAACGATGCTGCCCTACGATATCAGTACCGCTTAGGTCTTGCCGAACCCCTGAAAGATGAGTTAGCTCGAGTCGGAGTACCTAACACATTGGAAGAGCTTATTAATCTGGCTATCCAAATTGACCACCGACGGGAATGAAGATTGGAAAGATCCGCAGGCCAAGTTTGCCCCACATGGATGCTGCCCAGGGTACCACCTCCAGCGAGCATGGCACCAACCAGTCCTGCTACATCCAACTCTGACGGATCTGAGCCCATGCAAATCAGGTTGCTACGAACCTCACTCACCCCGGAAGAATGGCAATGCCGCAGACAGGGCATCCTATGCTTCTACTGTGGAGAAACAGGCCACTATGTACGGAACTGCACTGCAAAATCGCGCAAGACTCTGACCACCCTGCCTGCTAAAATACCAACTGTCAACCCTGCTCATCTCACGATTTCCATCTCATTCCAGCTTTCAGGAAGAACCTTGCCAGTACCCGCTATCATTGACTCTGGGGCCTGCAGTTGCTTTATCGATGCAACCTTCGCTCAGCAACACCAGATACCCTTAAAAGGCAAAACTCAGAGAATGACAGTATATCTGGCCGACGGATCTAACATTAAATCTGGGGCAGTCACAAAGGAAACGATCCCACTCCCTGTGATAATATCTCCACCTGGTCACAAGGAACTACTATGCCTGGATGTTATTGCATCACCACTGTTTCCAGTCAGCATGGGAATCCCATGGTTACAGGCCCACAATCCCAGTATAAATTGGGTATATGGTGAAGTGGACTTTCAATCGGCCTACTACCATGAACACTGCTTTCCCCAAGGTCCTGCTCCATCCGGGCCTCTGTTGTGAATGGAAAATGATACCGAAGTAGGCCAAATGGTTCATGCAGCATACCATGACTTTCTAGACATCGTCAGTAAACGTGGTTTAGACAGCCTTCCACCTCACAGGCCCTACGACTGCCTGATCGAACTTCTACCTGAAGCTGAGATTCCCTTTGGTCGGATCTTTCCGCTATCAGAGCATGAGTTGAAGGCATCAAAGGACTACATTGAAGATAATCTTAAAAAGGAGTTCATCTGCCCCTCCACCTCACCAGCAGGGGCAGGAATCGTCTTTGTAGAAAAAAAGGATCACTCCCTCCGTCCATGTGTGGACTACCGGGAATTAAATAATATTACGGTGAAGAATAGATATCCTCTGCCACTAGTCCCAGAACTCTTCCAGAGGATCAGATCCACGACCGTATTCACTAAATTAGACATAAGCGGGGCCTACAATCTCGTAAGGATCAGAGGAGATGAGTGGAAAACAGCCTTCCGTACCTGATTTCGGCACTATGAATATTTAGTTATGCCCTTCGGACTGTGCAATGCTCCTGCAACCTTCCAGCATCTAGTGAATGACATCTTCAGGGATTTCCTACACATATTCATGATTGTGTATCTCGATGACATCCTGATCTTTTCTGCATCCATCGAACTTCACCGAGGTCATGTGCAGAAGGTCCTTGGTCACCTCCAATTACATTATATCCACTGAAGGCTTCAAAATGGACCCCCAGAAAGTTTCTGCCATTCTGGAATGGCTTGCACCATCTGATAAGGGAGTACAGCGCTTCAATTTTTACAGGAGGTTCATCAAGGGATTCTCAGCCAACATCATCCTGTTCAGCCTTATCGGCCTTAGAGGAATGGAGGTATCTTTTAGAGGGAGCAGCACATCCCTTTCTGATCTACACCGATCACAAAAATCTGGAGTACCTGTAGACTGCAAAACATCTAAAACCCTGACAAGCCAGGTGGGCACTCTTCTTTTCCAGATTTAGCTTCCACATCACCTATAGACCAGCATCCAAGAATATCAAACCTGATGCCGTCTGGGATGTTTGATGACCCGAAGGATCCTCCTACCCCTGATACAGTGCTCTCAACAGGTAACTTCTGTCTCTTACAACCAGACCTTTTTTCACAGATCCAGCAGGCATCTTTTGGGGCTCCATCCCCTCCAGGAATAACTCTGTCCTCTAGAGAAGGGCTAATATGGTCAGGGAACAGAATCTTTGCACGAGAAACTACCCGACGGGCAATTTTAGGGCTGTGTCATGACCATCTGCTGGCAGGACATTTTGGGTTCCACAAGACCTTAGACCTTGTACAGTGCCTGTTCTCGTGGCCTTAGTAGGAGAAGGATTGCAAGGCTTATGTAAATTCCTGTCCCACATGTATACGGAACAAGGGTAATAGAAGCAAGACCTGGGTTTTATTAAGGCCTCTACCAGTTCCTGACCGTCCTTGGAGGATGATATTGATGGGTTTCATTGTAGAGCTGCCACCATCAGAAGGATGTTCAGCTATCTTTGTTATAGTGGATTGGTTTTCCAAGATGGCCCACTTTATTGCCATGAAAGGAGTACCATCTGCAGCAGAAACAGCCCAAATCTTTATGAGAGGTGGTGAGGCTCCATGGTGTTCCAGGGAACATCGTCTCGGATCGAGGGGTGCAATTCACCTCAAAATTTTGGAAAGCTCTTTGTGAGAAGTTGAAAGTGGTATTCTCACACTCTTCTGCCTATCTCCATCAGACTAAAGGTCAAACAGAACCAACCAGACCTTGGAGCAGTACATTCGTTGTTTCACATCCTTTTCTCAAGATGACTGGGTATCACTTTTACCCTTGGCTGAATTCGCCTATAATAATTCAGAACACTCGGCCACAAGACAGTCTCCCTTCTTCTCTAACTATGGATATCACCCTGCATTCATTTTCAATCTAGTGCCTGAATCAGCAATCCCAGCAGTCCAAGATACCTTTGAATTCCTTCAACAGAATAACAAGATGCTACAGGAAACAATCTCAAAAGCTCAGCTAGATAACAAGAAGTTCTTTGACAGAAAAAGAAAAGGGGATCTGGTCCTGGAACCTGGCAAAGAGGTATGGTTGTCGACAGCCAATCTAAGGTTAACCTGTCCCTCAAGGAAGTTAGGCCCCAAATTCGTGGGACCTTTTCTAGTAAAGAGGAGAATTAATGATGTAGCATACGAGCTCATACTACCAGAGTCACTAAAGATCCATCCGGTATTCCATGTATCATTGCTCAAGACTGCAGATGGCGACATATCTCCTCGGGCCGTGGCGGTGCTAGTGCGCATGTGGGCGCGCATGCGCAGAAGCACGGAAGTGCGCGCATGTGGAGTAGTGTACACGTCACCGCTAGGCAGGCTATTTATACCTGCAGAACAGTAAAATCAACTTTTTTGATTTTCTGGCCTTCTGGTCTACAACGTCCCTGCACTTATTATCTGATTCTGTTGCCTGTATCCTGATCTGACCTGACTAAGAAAGAACTCCGCCTGCACCGACCTCAGCTATCCCTGACCATCCGTTTGCCTGCTCCCTTGTACTTGATCTGCTCGCTTGATACTGACCCGGCTTGTCTGACTCTGCTGCACCTACTTCCCTGTACCTGCACCTGGCTTGCATCCTGACGGCTGTCATACTTACCTGCTGCTGCACCCGCGGTCCTGCACCCGGCCTGCATCCTGGTCACTGCCATACCTGCCTGCTGCCCCATCCTTGCTCCTGTGTCCGGTCCAGTCTGCATCCTGATCACCGCCATACCTGCCTGCTGCTGCACCTACGTTCCTGCATCCGCATCTGGCCTGCATCCAGATCTCCTTGGTCTCCAGCCACCTGCCGCCAGCTCCAGATCTCATGCCACTCCTGGCTGTGCGCCCTCTGTTCCCACTATCAGGGGCTCCAAGCGGGAGTTGTAAGAGGACGCCTTCTCTCCTCGTCAGGCTCCCCAACCAGGTACATGACAGATCATCATGGCCCTTTTGTATCCAGAATGTGCTGTGGGCCAATCCTCAAATCCAGATGCAGTTAGCCGGCTGCATGAGCAGCATTTTCTGGATGTCCTCTCTGGTACTCCAACCCAAAGGTCACCCCAAAGAAGATGTCGTGTCTGTAGCAAACACGGAATAAGACACGACACCTGCTTTTTTTGTCCATCCTGTCCTGGCCAACCTGGTCTCTGCCTCAATGACTGCTTCCATCACTACCATACACTAATGTAGTATTAGTATAGGATACAGCACGGCACAGTTCCGGGTGAATATTCACCATTTTCACAAAAAGTCTCAAAAGATGTTAGATAGGAAACTGTCCATCACATTTTTAGAGACCTGAAACTCAGAGGTTGTTACAAAAAAAGTTTAAAAAATAAATAAAAAAAAGTTTTATTGAGTTGAGTTCTATTGTTACTTTGTTTTATTGTTAATCGTTTGTTTTACAGGAACACCATTCACTTGTTGGTTTATTGAGTTATTGTTCTATTGTTACTTTGTTTTACTGTTAACCATTGTTTGCTTTGCAGGGACACTATTCAGCTGCGGCACCAAACTGTTTATTCTGCCAGCAACAGGGTCTCGCTCTCAGAATATACATAATATACATATCCTCCCCCACTGTCTTCCTTGACCTTCTCGGGCAGTCCCGTGCCATCGGAGGAACCTGAAAATGCAGCCAGTGTTTCTGCCAGATGACCATAGAGCTGATTGGAGACCGGAATGGCGCCAATCATCTCTATAGTCTAAGAAACTGGAAGCTATGAGCATTTCATCACTTCAGTTTTGCAGAATATAAACAGCACCATTTGTAAATTGGGAAAGAATCTGATCACACTGATCTTGGTGAGATTAGATAATGTAAGGGCAGAGGAGATATCTAGAGTCTGATAGACCCCAGATTTCTCAAAAAAGAATATATGACAGTGCCCATTGACGGATATTTGTATTCCCTGTAATAGCATTAAAAGTAATAAAAAAATAATAATGAAAGAGACAGTGTAAAAATAAAAAAAAATCTACACAACTTTAAAAAAAAAAAAGCACTCTCACCGCCCGCGCACATGCACCTACGCATGAGAGCATTGACCCCGTGCCAGTATGTAAATAGCAGTTGCACCATGCATGTGAGGTTGTCAGGGCAGGAGCTGTGGAACGGACAGGCAGGCCTAGTGGCAGGGTCACACACTGACTGACGACAACCACCACCCACAGACCGGAGTCCCTCAGGGCGCGGAGTCTAAGTCCCAGGCTGCCCTTCACCAGGGCCCCTGATGGTGGGGATGGACTTGACGTAGCCAGGAAACAGGTCGCGGCCCCCGAGACATCCCGGCTGCGGTAATAGCCGCCGCCAATGGTGTGTAGCTGGTAGGAACCAGATCATACAATAGCGTAGTCGGGCAGGCCGGGTCGACAACAACGGGACAAACGGTACAGAACAGTAGACAAGAATAACAGGTCACAGGCCGGGTTCAGCAATGGGAGGTCAGATCAAAGGAAAATGCAGAGAATGGTCTAGTCAAAAGCCGAGTCATATTCCAGGAGAGTCACGAGAGTATAAACAGAGCTATTGCAACACTAACACACAACACACGAATGCAGAGAGCACTTGCAGACAGCAGGCTTAAATGTGATGTACCACACCCTTCTGAGGAGGAGCCGCAGAAGCCTGAAGGCATAAAGGTTCCCACCATGCTTTGCAGAAATCCAAGATGGACACCAGCACATGGGATGCACAAGCTCTGAGGAAAGGTAGGACCTTGACAGAGGTATCACCGCCAACGCCAGATCAAGGGCAGTAATAAGGGCTCCTCTGTAAATCTAAAATTCTTTTTAAATTCCTTGGGGTGTCTACTTTCCAAAAAGGGGTCATTGGGGGGGGGGGGTTTGGTGCTATCCTGGCGTATCAGGGCCTCTGAAACTGTGATAGATAATGAGGACGTGAAAAGAAAAAGTTACGCACCTTCAGGCTTTCAAAGTGGTCATTGGATTTCAGGCTCCTGTATGTGGCTAGGCTCCCAAAAATCTGACACGTGGTATCCCCATACTCAGTAGAAGTTGCAGAATGTATTTTGGGGTGTAATTTCACATATACCCATGGCTTGTGTGAGCAATATATCATTTAAGTGACAACTTTGTGTAAAAAAAAAAAAATGTTTTTGTCATTTTCCAAAAACTTGTGGGAAAAAAATAAATCTTTCATGAACTCAACATGCCTCTCAGCAGATAGCTTAGGGTGTCTACTTTCTGAAAAGGGTTAATTTGAGGGTGTTTGTACTGTCCTGGTATTTTAGCACCTCAAGAAATGAGATGTGGCAGTCAGAAAGCAAAAACTGTGTAAATTCCATTATCTATACCATAGTTTGTAGATGCTATAATTGCAGTTATTGGGATTTTTTTTTTACCAAAGACATGTAGCAAAATACATTTTGGCCTAAATTTATGACAAAATTTTAGTTTTTTAGATATTTTTTAGGACAGAAATGAGAAGATATTTTTTTTTTAATTTGTGGTCTTTTTGTTTATAGCACAAAAAAAAAAAAAACAATGGTGATCAAATACATAACATACATCAAATAAATAACTTTCACACAAACCAATTATTATGCAGTTATTGGAAATTTTTACCAAAGACATGTAGCAAAATACATTTTGGCCTACATTTATGATGACATTTTTAGTTTTTTAGATATTTTTTAATGACAAAAATGAGAAAATACCGTTTTTTTTTTCAAAATGTTTGATTTTTTTTGTTTATAGCGAAAAAAAACCCCAGAGCTGATCATATACTACCAAAAGTAAGCTCTAGTTGTGTGAAAAAAGTACATAAATTTCATTTGTTTACAGCATTCCATGATCGCACAATTGTCAGTTAAACTAGCCTAGCGTGTATAGCAAAAAATGGCGTAAATTGCAGTATCTATACCAGGGGTGGGCAAACTTTTTGACTTGAGGGCCGCAATGGGTTCATATATTGGACCCGGGGGCCGGACCAAGAGTAAATGAATGATGTGTATGTGTCATCCATAGTAAGTATAGTAATATTCCCCCATAGTAAGCATAGTAATTAATCCCCCATATAGTAATTCATCCCCCCCTATAGTAATTCATCCCCCATATAGCAATTCATCCCCCATAGTAATTCGTCCCCCATATAGTAATTCGTCCCCCATATAGTAATTCGTCCCCCATATAGTAATTCAACCCCCATAGTAATTCATCCCCCATAGTAATTCATCCCCCATAGTATTATTATTATATATTATTATTATACAGTATTTATAAAGCGCCAATAGTTCGCTCAGCGCTGTACATTACAAAGGGAGACAGAACATGTGACAGAACAATACCAATACAATGCAAAACATGAGGGGATCAAGGGCCCTGCTCTTTCGAGCTTACAATCTAGGAGGGAGGGGGTGGTGGCACAGGAGGAGATAGCTGTGGGGGATGGAGTGGTAGGAAGAGTGGAGGAGGGAGGCAAGTTAGCAGGGGGTGGGGTAGGCTTCCCTGAAGAGATGGGTTTTCAGGGTGCGCCTAAAGGAGAGGAGAGTAGGTGATAATCTGATGGGTTGGGGCAGGGAGTTCCAGAGGATGGGTGACACCCTGGAGAAGTCCTGGAGGCGGGCATGGGAGGAGGAGACCAGGGAACTAGAGAGAAGGAGGTCTTGTGAGGAGCGGAGTGTGCGTGCTGGGCGGTACTTGGATATTAGGTCAGTGATGTAGTTCGGGGCAGTATGGTGGACAGCTTTGTACGTCAGCGTTAGGATTTTGAATTTGATCCGTTGCGCAATCGGAAGCCAGTGGAGGGATTGGCAGAGGGGGGTGGCGGAGACAGAGCGGTTGGAAAGGTGAATGAGTCTGGCAGCCGTGTTCAGGATGGACTGAAGAGGGGATAGCCAGCGGCGAGGCAGGCCAGTGAGGAGGGAGTTGCAGTAGTCGAGTCGTGATATGATGAGGGAGTGGATGAGCTGTTTAGTGGTTTCTGGGGTTAGGAACGTGCGGATTTTGGCGATGTTGCGGAGGTGGAGTCTGCACGAGTTTGTTAAAGATTGGACTTGGGGCTGGAAGGATAGGTTGGAGTCCAGAATGACACCCAGTACTCTGGCCTGCAGGGCGGGTTTGATGGTAGCGTTGTTGGATGTGACGGAGAAATCAATGGGGGGTGGGGTCCGAGCTGGGGGGAAGACAAGAAACTCGGTTTTGGAGAGGTTCAATTTAAGGAAGTGGAGCGAGTAATTCAATTCATCCCCCATAGTAATTCACCCCCCCTATAGTAATTCACCCTCCCTATAGTAATTCATCCCCCATAGTAATTCATCCCCCATATAGTAATTCATCCCCCATAGTAATTCATCCCCCATATAGTAATTCATCCCCCATATAGTAATTCATCCCCCCTATAGTAATTCATCCCCCCTATAGTAATTCATCCCCCATATTAATTCATCCCCCATATTAAGTCCCCAAGTCCCCCCTGTGTCAATTCACTTACCTTTGCTCCGCGCGTTCCTCTTGTTCCCGCTTCGTTCCGGTGTAGCATGAAAATCTGTCTCCTATGAGGATCTGTCCCCCTCGACGTATCTGCGCATGTGCCAGTTTCAGGCATTAGCAGCCGATCGGCGATCTCCGGCACATGCGCAGACACGTCGAGGGGGACAGATCCTCACAGGAGACAGATTTTCATGCTGCACCGGTCTTCAGGGCGGACTGTGAGAGGAGCCTAGCGGGAGCCTAGCTCCGCGGGCCGGATTAAAAGGTCCGCCGGGCCGTATACGGCCCGCGGGCCGTAGTTTGCCCATTGCTGATCTATACCATAGTTTGTAGATGCTTCACACAAAGCAATCAATATACACTTATTGGGATTTTTTTTACCAAAAACATGTAGCAGAACACATTTTGGCCTAAATTTACGAATAACGTTGAATTCACTACTTTTTTTATAGCTGAAATTAAAAAATATTGTTTTTTTTTCAAAAATTTGTTGAAAGCACAAAAAATAACAAGCAGACAGGTGATCAAATACCACCGAAAGAAAGCTCTATTTGTGGGAAAAAAAGTACATAAAGTTCATTTATGTACAACGTTTCATGACCGCGCAATTGTCAGTTAAATTAATGCAGCGCCATATTGCAAAAAATGGCCTGGTCAGGAAGGGGGGTAAATCCTCTGAAAACTGCCATGATTCCTTTGTAAATTAGGCACATAACCTGCATCAATTTCTCTTTCACTCTGAAAACAGTATTTTGTACTTACTGTAAAATCCTATTATTAACCACTTCCAAGTCCGGACACTTTTACCCTCTTCCTGTCCATTTTCAGCTTTCAGTGCTATCACACTTTGAACGATAATTGCGCGGTTATGCAACACTGTACCCATATGAATTTTTTAGCATTTTTTGAGACAGATACAACTTTATTTTGGTGGTATTTATTCACCACTGGGATTTATATTTTTTTTTTGCTATATAAATGGAAAAGTCCAAACATTTTGAAAAAAAAAGTGTTTTTCTTATTATTTCTTTGCAAAATTTTATCTTTCTTCATAAATCTTGGCCAAAATGTATTCAATTATCTTTTTAGTAAAAAAAAACCCTCAAATTAGTTTATAACCAAAAATTATAATTTTTCAAAAAACTTTTGTTATTTTTTTTTTTTAATATTATTTATGGGGGGGGGAGGGGTTCTGTCACTTGAGCAGTGCAGTGCCACCATAGTGACACTGTACTACTTGTGGGGGGTGATGATGATTTTTTTTTTTTACACTGATTGCTTTTACACCCATAAAGACATGTAAAAGCAATCATTTCTCCTTCTCTCTGGCAGCCATTCTTGTAGCCATTAAGAAATACTGTGTGAGCTATGATTGGTCACAGCTTGTCACATGGTACAAGGCTGTTGTGAATAGCCTTGTACCATGTGATCTCTGTGATTATTCACAGATTTCACACGTAGTAAGCAATGTGTAAGCGGTAACATCTTGCTTACTACTCTTCATGTGATCACTGATTGACCAATCAGTGATCACATGATCGGGACCTCACACAGAGGTCCTGTACAACGATCGGTGTTCTGAGGACACAGCGGGCACCTGGTCGCGGTGCTGTGCGCTCCCAGGAAGTGCGCACAAGCAGAGAGTGGGGAGGACGTTTATAAATGGCCACCCACACCTGCACTGCTCCGGTCTGGGCATTTATATACATGGGCCGGATGGGAAGTGGTCAACCAAATATAACTCCTCCCACTTCCATGAAAGTGTTACTAAACTCAGGACCCTGCATTCACTATATCTGGTCTCACACAGAACATGTAAATGCAATTATTTTTGTAAATATAAACTGCTAAATACCTTTTGCCATCAGCAGTTAGAGCAGTCTTGTGACTTATATCAGTGTCCAGCAGAGCACTAGTTAAAGTATGTAGGAGGAGTTTTCATTCTCCTCTAGGAGGATACAGGACCCCTGGCCTCTATCTGGACACAGCTGATTGGCCCTGTGCTGATCACATACACTCTCCCAAGAAGAAAAAAAAATCTCTCTAACAATACACATCGAACTGAGCATGCACAGAGTGACTCCAACCCGCTTTAGGGGACAATGGAAGCAGGGGAGGATCAGAGAAAACATCCCTTTTACACAATGTGGAGAATTAACCCCTTAGGTTTCACAGTGAGTATAACAAGCATGCTATACTGCATATACAGTCTAATTTTACTATGGTGGGTTTAGTAGCACTTACCCTCCTGAGGATTTACCCCCCTTCCTGACCAGGCCTTTTTTTGCTATTCAATGCTGCATTACTTTAACTGACAACGCTGCACCCAAATGAAATTTACGTCTTTTTTTTTTTTACGTCCTCACAAATAGAGCTTTCTTTCTGAGGTATTTGATCACCTATGTGTTTTTTTATTGTTTGCACTATAAACAAAAAAAGACCAACACAAAACCCCCAATATATTTTAATTTTTGCTATTAAACATGTCCAATAAAAAAAAAATTAAAAATAAAATTTCGTCATAAATTTAGGACAAAATGTATTCTGCAATGTCTTTGCTAAAAAAAATCCCAATACGTGTAAATTAATTGGATTACATGAAAGTTATAGTGTCTACAAATGACGGTATATATACTGGAATTTTTTTTTTTTGCTAGTAATGGCTGTAATCAGCGACTTATAGCGGGACTGCGGCGGCCATTTTGACACTGGGAGGGAACTGATTACCTGCCACTGACATCCCCAGTGACACTAATTCAGTGATCAGTGCTAATAAAAACACTGACACTGTACTAATGACACTGGGCAGAAAGGGGTCAACTTTTGGGCAATCAAAGGGTTAACTGTGTGCTGTGTGTGTTTTACATGTGTGCTGTTTTACCTTGGAGACATGCTGTTTTGTATTTCTCTGCTGTGCATCTCATAACATGCATAATCATAGGGCAGCACTGTAGCTAAGTCTCGCACTTCCCCCCAGCACTCCCACTTAGCAGCAGTAGGGTCATCGGTTCAAATCCCAACCGTAACGGTACCTGCCTGGAGTTTGCATGCTTTCCCTATGGCACTTTTCCTACCACCTCTATAAGACATGCTGCTAGGTTAATAGGATCCTGTCAAAATGGGCCCTAGTATGTATGAACGTGAGTAAGGGACCTTAGATTGTAGGCTCCCTGAGGGCGGGGACTGATGTGAATGTACTATATTATACAGTTGGGTCCATATATATTTGGACACAGGTACAATTTTAGTTTTTTTTTCAGGTATTTACCAAAACATATTCAAACTATAATTATATAATGGATATGGGCTGAAAGTGCACTTCTCAGGTATAATTTGAGGGTATGTACATCCAAATTGGAGGAAGGGTTTAGGAATTATAGCTCTTAAGAGTAGCCATCCTCCTTTATAAAGGGACCAAAAGTAATTGGACAATTGAATCAAAAGCTGTTTCATGGCCAGGTGTGGGCTAGTCCTTCGTTATTTCTTCACCAATTAAGCAGGTAAAAGGTCTGCAGTTGATTCTAAGTATGGTATTTGCATTTGGAATCTATTGCTGTGAACCTACATCATACGCTCAAAGGAGCTGTCCATGCAAGTGAAACAGTGTCAAGGTCCTACCTTTCCTCAGAGATTGTGTTGCTCCATGTGCTGGCATCCATCTTAAGTTCCTGCAAAGCATGGTGGGAGCCTTTATGCTTTCAGGCCTCTGCGGCTCCTCCTCCAGAAGGGTGTGGCTGATCACATTTAAGCCTGCTGTCTGCAGTTGCTCTTTGCATTCATGTCCTGTATGTTCCTTTGCAGCAAGCTCTTGTTCTGATCTCGTTGCTCTCCTGGTAACCGACTCGGCTTGGACAAGACTATTCTCTGCTTTATCCCATTACCTGACCTCCTGTTGCTGAACCCGGCCGGTGACCTGAGTATTCTTGTCTACTGTCTTGTACTGTTTGCTCCGTTGTTATCGACCCGGCCTGTCTGACCACGCTGTACGTTTTCCATTTGGCTCCCACCAACTGTACGCCATTGGCGGCAGTCGTTACCGCAGCTGGAGTTACTCAGGGGCCGCGACCTGGTCTCAGGCTGTGTCAAGTCCATCCCCACCATCAGAGGCCCTGGTGAAGGGCAGCCTGGGGCTGAGACTCCGCGCCCTGAGGGACTCTGGTCTGTGAGTAGCGGCTGTTGTCAGTCGCTGCATGACCCTACCATTAGGCCTGCCTGCCCATTCTACCGCTCCTGCCCTGACAAACAGACCATTGTAAGACTTCAAAAATGAAACAAATCCATCAGAGAGATTAGCAGCAACATTAGGAGTGGTCAAATCAACAGTTTGGTACATTCTGAGGAAAGAAGAATGCACTGGTGAGCTCAGCAACATAAAAAGGCATGCACGTCCACGGAAGACAACAGTGGTGGATGATTGCAGGATCCTCTCTATGGTAAAGAAAAACCCATTCACAACATCCAGACAAGTGAAGGACACTCTCCAGGAGGTGGGCGTATCATTAGCAAAGTCTACAATCAAGAGAAGACTTCACAAGAGCAAATACAGAGCGTTCACCACAAGGTGAAAATCATTCATTAGCCTGAAGAATAGAAAAGCCATATTAGACTTTGAAAAAACATCAAAAAAGCCAGACCAGTTCTGGAAAAGCAATCTTCGGATGGATGAAACTAGGATTAATCTGTACCAGAATGACAAGAAGAAAAGAGTGTGGAGAAGGCTTAGAATAGCTCATGATCCAAAGCACACATCATCTGTAAAACATGGTGGAGGCAGTGTGATGGCATGGGCATGCATGAATTCCAGTGGCACTGGGTCATTGGTGTTTACTGATGATGTGACAGAAGCAGCCGGATGAATTCTGTAGTATTTAGAGATATACTGTCATCCCAGATTCAGCCAAATGCAGCAAATTTCATTGGATGGCGCTTCACAGTACAGATGGACAATGATCCAAAACAAACTGCAAAAGCAACCCAGGAGCTTTTGAAGGAAAAGAAGTGGGATATTCTGCAATGGCCGAGTCAATCACCTGATCTCAACCCAATTGAGCATGCATTTCACTTGCTGAAGGCAAACGTGAAGGCAAAAAGCCAAAACAAAGAACAACTGAAGACAGTTGCAGTTAGAGCCTGGCAAAGCATCACAAAGGAGGAAACCCAGTCTTTGGTAATGTACATGGGTTCCAGACTTCAGGCAGTCATTGCCAGTAAAGGATTCTCACGAAGTATTAAAAATGAACATTTTATTTATGATTATATTAATTTGTCCAATTACTTTTGATCTCTTGAAAAAAGGGGGGATGGCTGCTCTTAAGAGCTGTAATTCCTAAACCCTTCCTCCAAATTTGATGTATATACCCTCAAATTAAACCTGAGCAGGGGTGGACTGACCATTTAGAAACCCGGGCGCTGCCCGAGGGCCCAGGTTCAGTAAGGGGCCCCATGAGATGCCCCTGGTACCTTTCATAGGCTTTTTTGGGTGTGGTTTGAGTGTGGGCAAGGATAAAGGGGCCCCATGATTTCCTATTGCCCTGGGGGCCCCATGAGTTGTCAGTCCGCCCCTGAACCTGAGAGTGCACTTTCAGCCCATATCCATTATATAACTATAGCATAAATATGTTTGGGGCGTTGTCTTGGGGGCGGAGCCTGAACATGGCGGCGGCGGAGAGCACGAGATAGGAGCTCTCCGCTAAGACTCCCCCACCTAACCTCCCCAGGAACCCCATCCGAGTGGGGATATGCGGAGATAAGAGGTACCTGGAGTGTGGGGACCTCGGTGGTAGTGTGGTGTTCAGGAGACGGGGAGAGCAGGGAGCTGCTGGTTTATCCGGAGACCCAGATCTCGGCAAGTGAGAGAGCCGGGAAGCCGGGTTTCCGAGGAGACAGGAGAGCGGCGTGACCACGAGGTCAGCCGCAAAGGAGTGCTGGGAAAGGAGGAAGCCGGCCGGTGTCCCGCAAAGAGTGAAGAGGGACAAGGCGGCTTTTCTGAGTACCCCCCTGGCTGGATATCCGGACCGGAGAGAGGTTGTGTGCCCTAAACATACCCAGGAACCACGGACACCCCTATGGGAGAAGATTCAAGGAAATATAACCAAAGTTACCCTGTGGAATCCCCCAGGAAATCGCTCTGAAGATAGCAGCTGAATGCCAACTAGCTGGATGTTAGCAAGCTGGAACCACACTGAAGAGAAGGAAGGGAGAACTGGGTGAGTGGAAGCAGCTTGAAATGAACTAATGTTTTATTACTTTCCATGTCTTGTTTATGAAATGGTATACAAGAACAGAAGATGAGAGAGATGAGGGGATTCCCAGGGGCTTTGAAGGAGAGATCAATTAAGTAATCAAAGAAGGAAATCTAGAGGACAATTTATCAGGCAAAGAGGGGACCCTGTCATAGAATTGTAATACCTAATATCACATGAAAATTTAGATGTGTCCCACAGAAGATATGAAGAATAAAAGTACTAAAGGAAGTGGGCTTAAAGGGTCCCAAACGGGAACAATTAAATAATATACGTCGCAGGGAAATGTAACCCCAGAAAGGCTACAAAGGTATAAATGGAAAAGAGGAAGGTGATATTAGACTGGAAAATAGCCCTAGACTATCACTGGGCCTGAATGTTAGTAATCAGCAAATAACTGGAATGGTGGAGATGAGAGAAATGGAAAGTGACCTACAAACACCAAACAAAAAAGAGATGGTAGAAATGTTTGGGGCCTTAGAAAAAATAATAAAGAATGAAATGGCAACGATCCGGAAAGATCTGGGGCAGGTGCTGATAAGAGTGGAGGAAACGGAGGAGAAAGTTAAATATCAGGCCCAAAACATTTCTCAATTGGAGAAAAAAATAAAGAATATGGAGAAAACCCAAGAAAAGTTACTGTATAAATTGGAAATACAAGAAAATAGGGACAGGAAGAATAATCTAAGGTTGAGAGGAGTCCCAGAGACTGTAGAAGGGGAAATATTGCAAAAAGAAAAATGTAAAATTTAAAATTTTACAATGGACAGATCTGAATTAGAAGTGATTAAAATGGATGGTGTTTGGAGAAGAGGAAAAAAATATCAAAATGGTGGGAAGGAAAAACCGAGAGATGTAATTGTCCAACTCCACAGATATGGGGATAGAGAGGAGATCTGGAGAAAGATTAAAGGGAAAACAACGATTAAATATGGTGAAATGGACATTCAGATTTTTGCAGACCTTACACCAGAGACCTTGTGGAGAAAAAAATCTCTGAAACCACTGATAGAGCAGATGAGAAAAAAGAATGTGTCTTACAGATGGGGAAATCCAATATGCCTGATTGGTTAGAAAAATGGTGTAACAGCTCACCTGAGATTTCCAGAGGATATGAGGGATTTTTGTGAAAGACTTGAGTTGCAAAGAATGGAGATTGTTGGATGGGAAGAAAATAAAGAACGTGGAGAGACAAGACAAGAGGACTGGCAGGCGGTGAGGGGGAGAGAGGAGGAGGAGTGAGAAAGGAAGGGAAGGGAAAGTGTTGTGTTTTTTGTTTTTTTATCTCTTCCCCCCCCTTTCCATGTTTTAGATCACTGCCTAAACAGAGACCTTCTTGAGATCTTCCCCCGGGAGGATACCGTGGAATTTTAACATTAAAGAGGTGATATAACGGATGTCAAGTGCTGAGGAGGAGGGTGGGAGGAGGAGCTGCCCATGGGCAGAGTTCAACCCCGAAAACTAATCAATAGTGGTGCTTAGGCTCACAAATGATTAATAGGTATATTAGAAGCCTAAAGGTGGGAGGGGAGGGAGAGGAAAGGGATTGAGGGGAGTACTGAGAGAGGGGGAAGGGATAAGGGGAGAGAAATGTGTAGTGGGATGAATACGCTCTATAGGGATAAGAAAGAGGAAGGGAAGGAGGAAGAAGGAGTCAGAAGGAAAAGAGTAAGGTGGAAGAAATCCAATTTATAACCTACAACGTAAAAGGGTTAAGTTGTCCAGGAAAGAGATTTAGGTTATTTAAAGAACTACAACATAGAAAATCTTCAGTGGTATTTCTGCAGGAAACACACTTAGAGATAGAGTCGAAGGTTAGATTGAGGACTAGACATTTTCCAACATGGTTTTATGCGGACTCACCAATCAAAAGAGCAAAAGGAGTTGCTATAGGCTTTGCAAAGAATATAAGGTTTGAGGTGGAGGAGAGATTAATGGATCCGGAGGGAAGGTTTTTATTTTTGAGAGGTAAATTACAGGGAACTGAGTGTACAATAGCAAACATATACAGTCCAAATAAGAGGCCGGAGATGTTTATGAGAGAAGTGTTGAAGAGATTGATGGATTTTAAAAAGGGGGAGCATGATAGTAGCGGGAGACTTTAACATCTGTATGGACCCGCGGATGGACACTACTTCCTGTGTGAGGAGGGAGGAAAGCAAGCCCTTGAGAATGTTAAAGAAACTGATGCATGAGTGTCAACTGGTGGACATCTAGAGAATTAGGAATATGAAGGAGAGAGATTATACTTTCTTTTCGCATGTACATGAGACTTATTCTAGATTAGATTACATATTAGTAGAACATCGAATGATAGAGTTGGTGGTGGAAGTAAAAATTGGAGGAAGCACCCTGTCGGATCATGCCCCAGTTGCAATGAAGTTAAGATGGGGTAGAGAGGGGAGAGAAGGATATGTATGGCGGTTGAATGAGGCACTTCTCATGGATGAAGAGATCGGCCAAAGAATTGAGAGGGAAATTGAATGGTTTTTTGAAGAGAATGAAACAGAGGATGTGACGGTTGCAACGGTGTGGGAAGCACATAAAGCCTACAGCAGAGGTCTACTCATTGCAATGGGGGCAAAAAAGAAAAAAGAAAGGAGAGAAAAGATAGACAGATTATTAAATTAAATATTTGATCTTGAACAGGTGCATAAAAGAGACAGATCTAAGGAGATAATGCAGCTGTTAATAAAGAAGAAAAAAGAATTAGAGAATGTAATGGAGGAGGAAAAAAGAAGAGTCTTTAATAAAATAACATGTGAAAGGTATAGATGGGGAGATAGGCCGGGAAAGTATTTAATGAGAACTTTAAGAAAGAAGAAAAATAGAAATTATATTGAGAAAATAAGAAACCCCAAGGGGGAATTTGTACACTCAACCAAGGATATTGATAGAATATTTAAAGAGTATTATAATGAGCTGTATAATATCATACCTCAGGACACGTTTAGGAAAACGGAAATTGTAAATAGAGGGAAAAGAAAGACATACCTAGAGAACGCAGGCCTACCGAAATTAAGAGGAGAAACACAACTGAACTCTTTAGAGGCAGAAATAACTTCAGAGGAAATAAAAATAGCGTTAAAAAGCATGGCGGGAGGGAAAAGTCCGGGTCCAGATGGATATACGGTTAAATACTATAAAAAATATAAAGAGCTTTTAATACCAAAGATGAAGATTTACATGAACGCCTTGGGGAATGGGATGGAGATAAGGGGAGACTCTTTACAGGCTAATATAGTATTGATACAGAAGGAAGATAAAGACCCCTCACAACTTGCGAGCTATCGACCAATAGCGCTGTTGAATGTAGACACTAAAATATATGCAAAGGTTCTAGCAAATAGACTGAAAGAGCTGATGCTGGAGTGGATACATAGGTGGGGTTTGTCTCAGGAAGAGAGGGTAGAGATAATGCTTTGAGATCACTGTTGCTTATACAGGAGGGTAAAAAAAGGAAAACCCAAATGATACTGATGTCGATAGATGCTGAGAAGGCATTCAACAGAGTGAGTTGGGGTTTTATGATGGATACCCTGGAAGCGTTAGGAATGGGAGATAGAATGAGAGGGTGGATTGGAGAGTTATATAGAGGGCCTACCGCTACTATAATGGTAAATGGAGGAAGATCGGAGTATTTTATGATGTCAAATGGTACAAGAAAGGGATGTCCATTGTCATATGTGTTATCACTGGAGCCCCTACTGTCCAAGATCAGGAAGAACATAGACATAAAAGGAATAAAGATAGGAGATAGAGAACATAAGGTAGTGGCTTATGCGGATGATCTGATGTTTTATGTTGGAAACCCCAGAACATCACTTTCAAATTTAATGAAAGCATTGAGGGAGTATGGAGAACTGTCGAACTTGAAAATTAACCCGACAAAGACCGAAATCTTAAACATAAACCTTAAAAACAGCGAAAAGGAAAAATTACAAGAGGAATTTCCTTTCCTTTGGAGAGACAAAGAATTAAAATACCTAGGAATAAAACTATCAGCCTCAATTAAGAACCTATACAAAGCCAATTATATAGCATTATTAAATGAGATTAACCACTTGCCTACCAGGCACTTATACCCCCTTCCTTACCAGGCCAATTTTCAGCTTTCAGCGCTGCCGCACTTTGATTGACAATTGCGCGGTCATGCAACATTGTACCCATATGAAATTTTGATAATTTTTTTCTCACAAATAGAGCTTTCTTTTGGTGGTATTTAATCGCCACTGGGCGCTTTACTTTTTGCGCTATAAATTAAAAAAAGTGCAAAAAATTTGAAAAAAAAAAAAAAGTTTATTTGTATCTTTTATAAAATTTTTCAAACAGGTATTTTTTCTCCTTCACTGATTTGCGTTGATGAGGCGGCACTGATGGGCACTGATAGGCGGCACTGATGGGCACTGATAGGCAGCACTAAAGGGCACTGATAGGCAGTACTAATGAGGTGGCACGGATAGGCGGCACTGATAGCACTAATTAGGGGTCACGGATAGGCGGCACTGATATGCAGCACTGATAGGCGGCACTGATAGGTGACACTGATGATGGGTACTGATAGACGGCACTGACTGGCATCACTTCTGGGCACTGACTGGCGGCACTGACTGGCACAACCCCTGGGCACTGACTGGTGGCACTGACTGGCAGCACTGCTGGGCTGCACTGGTGGGTGGCACTGGTGGGTGGGCACAGGTGGGTGGCACTGGTGGGCACAGGTGGGTGGGCACAGGTGGGTGGCACTGCTGGGCACATGTAGGTGGCACTTCTGGGCACAGGTAGGTGGCACTGCAGAGTGGCACAGGTGGGTGCACTGCTGGGCACAGGTGGGGGCACTGCTGGGCACAGGTGGGGGCACTGCTGGGAATGGGTGGGCGGGGCTAGTGGGCGCACTGCTGGGCGGAACTTGCGGGTGTCACTGCTGGGCACCGATCATCAGGGCACTGATCATCAGTGCCCTGATGATCGGTGCCGATCCCCGCTCTGACAACTGCCGGTTCTCGGCAGTACTTTCCTCACGATCTGACAGCGTGAGGAAAGTGCAGCCGAGAACCGGCACTTGCATTTCCCTGTGATCAGCGTGTCATTGGACACCGCTGATCACGTGGTAAAAGGCCGGTGGGATCAGCCTTTCACTACATCACGTGATCAGCTGTGTCCGTAGGACACAGCGATCACGGAGATCGCCGGGTGCGCGCCCCCTGGGGCGCGCAGGAGAGCGCGTTCTGGGAGGACGTCATATGACGTCCACTCAGAACTGGCCGGCCGCGGTGAAGCCGTCATTCGGCTATGCGCGGTCGGCAAGAGGTTAAGGAGGAGCAGAGGAGAGTGGGAAATGGAAACCCATCGTGGATAGGTCGCATAAACTTGATAAAGATGGTAATTGTCCCCAAAGTATTATACAAATTTCAAATGATCCCAATCAAACTCCCAGAGGCATATTTTAAAGAACTTAGGAAAATGATAATAAAATGTATATGGAGGAATAAAAAGCCTAGAATAGGTTATGAAACGTTGACTAGAAGTAAAGAAAGAGGAGGATTGGGGGTACCAGATTTTAGGAGATATTACAAAGCGGGGATTATTGCGAGAATCTTCGACTGGATTCATAATCCGGAGAAAAGTTGGGTTAAAATTGAGAAAGCACTGAGTGGAATAAGTTTAAGTAAAAGTATTTGGGTACCCGCACAATATAGGGAATTAGAGGAGAGCACTAGCACGTACACTCTTAATGTTTTAAAAGAATGGGATTTATTACACAGACAAAAGGGATGGGTTTTTAATTCACAATTAATACCACTTAGGAACACAAAATATTTCATCCCGGGTTAGGATAGTATAGCAGGGAAATGGATTATAAAACAGGAGGCGCAATTGAGAGATATAATGGTAGGAGAGGAAATCGGGACATACAAGGATATGGAGGAAAGAAAGGGAGAAGTCTTTAATAAGATGGATAGACTAGGATATTACCAACTGAAATCTTTTTTTGAGAGCCTTCCAAAGCCTATAAGAACTAGAAAAGACTGGATTCCATTTGAGAGAATATTTGAGTCACGGGGAAATGGTAGACACGGAACAGCAAAAATACACAAGATACTAATGGAACTTGACACCGACACAAAATTAATGCACATAGAGAAATGGGAAAAAGATATGGGAAGAAAAATAGAGGAGGAGGAGCAGAGGAAAATGCTCACATTAATTCACGAAAATATTAGTATGAGGGAAGTAGAAATAAATTATAAGTGTTTGAATAGATGGCACATTACACCCAACGTGGAGCACAAGATGAATACGGAAATTTCAAAGATGTGTTGGAGAGGTTGTGGAGAGGTGGGCACGTGGTATCATATGTGGTGGGAGTGTCCAGAAATACAGGTGTTCTGGTAGAGGATAGTTTATTTGAAAGGGAAAATTACCAAAATCAATATAGGATTAGATCCAGAATTATGTCTCCTCCATATCTCAGAGCTCTCAGTGAAAGCATATGAGAGTTCTGGGATATGGCATTACTTGACCGCAGCAAAGAGCCTGATACCCAGGTTTTGGAAGAAAAGAGAGGTGCCAACTGAGGAGGATTGGATGGGTAGAGTAAATCAGATTTCTGGGACAGAAAAATTGTACTATACGCATGTGGACAAGTTGGAGATGTATAATAAAAAATGGAAAGGCTGGGAAGAATATAGAAAAATGGTGAAATATATGAAGAGATAATATCCCTGGAAGTGGGTTTAGAATTGGGTTTAGGAACAACAGAATAATATCGAGTTAATGAGAGGGAGCGTGGGAGGGTGAGGGGAGGAGGGTAGGGGATAGGGGGATAGAGGTGGGGGGTATGGGAGGGGGGATGGTAAGAAAAGGAAGTTATATATAAATAAATTATATAAGGAGAAAATATGGTTTTGATAATTATTTTAACAGAAATGTCGAAATTATCTGTATATAATTTGAAAAACTAATAAATATTTATAAAAAAAAAAAAAGCATAAATATGTTTTGGTAAATACCTGAAAAAAACTAAAATTGTGCCTGTGTCCAAATATATATGGACCTAACTATATATATATATATATATATATATATATATATATATATATATATATATATATATATATACACAGTGAGGAACAGAAGTATTTGAACACCCTGCGATTTTGCAAGTTCTCCCACTTAGAAATCATGGAGGGGTCTGAAATTCACACTGTAGGTGCATTCCCATTCTGAGAGACAGAATTAAAAAAAAAAAATCAGTTAATCACATTGTATGATTTTTAAAGAATTTATTTGTCTTGCACTGCTGAACATAAGTATTTGAACACCTAAGAAACAGCAAGAATTCTGGCTCTCAAAGACCTGTTACTGTGCCTTTAAAAAGTCCACCTCTACTCCACTCATTAATCTAACTTAGTAGCACCTGTCTGAGCTCTTTAAAGACACCTGTCCACCCCACAGTCAGTCAGATGCCAGCTACTACCATGGGCAAGCTGTCAAAAGACACCAGAGACAAAATTGTGGACCTCCACAAGGCTGGAAAGGGCTACGGGGCAATTGCCAAGCAGCTTGGTGAAAATAGATCAACTGTTGGAGCAATTGTTAGAAAATGGAAGAGGCTAAAGAGGACTGTCAGTCTCCCTCAGACTGGGGCTCCATGTAAGATCTCACTTCATGGGGTATCACTGATGATAAGAAAGGTGAGGAATCAGCCCAGAACTACAAGGGAGGAGCTGGTCAATGACATGAAGAGAGCTGGGACCACAGTTTCAAAGGCCACTGTTGGTAGAACACTATACCTTCATCGTTTCAAATCATGCATTGCATGAAAAGTTACCCTGCTCAAGTCATCACATGTCCAGGCCCGTCTGAAGTTTGCCAATGACCATCTGGATGATCCAGAGGAGGCATGGGAGAAAGTCATGTGGTCAGATGAGACAAAAGTAGAACTTTTTGGTCTAAACTTCACTCGTCATGTTTGGAGGAAAAAGAAGGATGAGTTGCATCCCAAGAACAGCATCCCTACTGTGAAGCATGGGGGTGGTAACATCATGCTTTGGGGGTGCTTTTCTGCGAAGGGGACAGGACGACTGCACTGTATTAAGGAGAGAATGAATGGGGCCATTTATTGTGAGATTTTGAGCAACAACCTCCTTCCCTCAGTCAGAGCATTGAAGATGGGTCATGGCTGGGTCTTCCAACATGACATTGACCCGAAGCACACAGAGCAGGATAACCAAGGAGTGGCTCCGTAAGAAGCATTTCAAGGTTCTGGAGTGGCCTAGCCAGTCTCCAGACCTAAATCCAATAGAACATCTTTGGAGGGACCTGAAACTCCGTGTTGCTCATCGACAGCCCCGAAACCTGACAGATCTAGAGAAGATCTGTGTGGAGGAATGGGCCAAAATCCCTGTTGCAGTGTGTGCAAACCTGGTCAAGAACTACAGGAAATGTTTGACCTCTGTAATTGCAAACAAAGGCTTCTGTACCAAATATTAATACTGATTTTCTCAGGTGTTCAAATACTTATATTCAGCAGTGTAAGACAAATAAATTCTTTAAAAATCATACAATGTGATTTCCTGAATTTTTTTTTTAAATTCTGTCTCTCAGAGTGGGAATGCACCTACAATGTGAATTTCAGACCCCTCAATGATTTCTAAGTGGGAGAACTTGCAAAATCGCAGGGTGTTCAAATACTTCTGTTCCTCACTGTGTGTATGTATATATATATATACATATATACAGTGGGGCAAAAAAGTATCTAGTCAGCCATCAATTGTGCAAGTTCTCCCACTTAAAAAGATGAGAGAGGCCTGTAATTGGCATCATAGGTAGACCTCAACTATGAGAGACAAAATGAGAACAAAAAATCCAGACAATCACATTGGCTGATTTGGAAAGAATATATTTGCAAATTATGATGGAAAATAAGTATTTGGTGAATATCAAAAGTTCATCTCAATACTTTGTTATATATCCTTTGTTGGAAGTGACAGAGGTCAAACTTTTCCTGTAAGTCTTCACAAGGTTGGCACACACTGTTGCTGGTATGTTGGACCATTCCTCCATGCAGATCTCCTCTAGAGCAGTGATGTTTTGGGGCTGTCACTGGGCAACACGGACTTTCAAATCCCTCCAAAGGTTTTCTATGGGGCTGAGATCTGGAGACTGGCTAGGCCACTCCAGGACCTTGAAATGCTTCTTACGAAGATATATTATAAACTCTAGATATCCCTACGAAAAGTATCACTCTCACCCTTGAAAGTGTAAACAAAATACAAATAATATCTTTTCGATACTCCCTCAACTAACCCCACCAGTGCAAAACATATACCAGCAAATGTCCACATAAAAGTCCACAAACTAAAGTGCTTTTCAGTAAGTAGTGCTTTTCAAACGTTGAGGACTACTCCACTTTGCTGAATTTCAATCCAGGACCTCAAATCAGGATACCTCAAAAAAATATAAACTCAATATAGTGTATTATCATTATAACATAAAACACTCGTGAAAACTAAAAGTGACTCCTCCTGGACTCCCACCCGTGATAGAACGGCACTCCAAAATGTGATAAAGTGCAACACTCCACACCAGTGTTACCATCCAAATAAACTAAATACCATTACCCTCTCATAAAACCATGCATCCAAATGAGATAGTGCCATCTCTCTTGTGATATAAATACTATTACCCTCTTCCAATGCAGACCAAGCAAAACTCCTTCAAGGTAGTCCAAAGTTTTCCCCTCTTCAGAAGCCTCTATTTGCTTCCAATCCACCTTCCCTGTTCCTCAAAAAGGGGGGCAGATAATACAAGACTCAATGAGGTAAATTTAAAAGGATTTCACAAATTTATTTGTTGCTTACATAGAAAACGCCAACGTCCATCCTCTCCCACAGTCCATATAGCTGAATTCCAGTGTTCAAGATGGCCGTGCCGCTCCTTCCGGTTTGAAATTGTATTGTACGTCCTTACGTCCTTGACGCGTTTCGTCACTTCCGACTTGTTCACAAGGGTTCCGGACGTCTAATGTGCGGCTCCTCTTATCCTACTCTCAGCACTGGCAAAACGAGCGAGCCTCCATCTTAACTAATGGCAGCAACCACCACTTCCTATGCCTTCCAAATACGGCTTTAATAAACGGAAAGGCGGACTGCAATCACATTTAATACATCTAAAACCCATTCAATAAATAAAACATTCACCTATTAGGAATACTCTTAAAGATAATCATACTTTAGTTACCTAGAACGATATTATAACTACAGGGAACACACCCACCCTCCTGCTCCCCCTATTGTTCAAAATTTTAATAGCAACAAGTTATCACATCCTACTACCCGCTCCTAATTTTCATTATGATGACATCAATATTCATATATATATATAAGACTCTCCCTATAATTACTAAAATTGCCACTCACTGGATCATATTAAATTCTATACTAAAATATTAGCGTCTCCTTCCTAAAGTGAACCCCTACATAAACTCTAAAAATTCAAAATAGAATATATATATATATTAAAATATATTAAATATTGAAATATATGATTCCCTCTCACCATATAAAATATGGACACGAAGCATATACACTAAATATAAAATATTAAATATCAAATATTATCTCCTGCAGCTCCAATAAACAGCCAACCCCCCTTTTTTTTAAAGTATCAATATTAAAAATCAGAAATAAAACAATTAAGATCCAATTCAATATTTAAACCTCTAGGTTTTAAAGTACGCAATTTATAGATCCAAAATGTTTCATTCCGAGAAAGCATCTGAATTCTATTCCCCCCTCTCCAATGGGATTCTACCATGTCAATCCCACAAAACTTTAATCCACTAGGGTCAGAGTTATGAAATTTTTTAAAATGTCTAGCCACATTATGATTACTTTTCCCTTTAGCAATATTTCCTACATGTTCTTTCAATCTTTCAGATAGGGCCCTTTTTGTCCTGCCTATATATTGCAATTTGCAAGGACATTCTAACAGGTAGGTAACATATTTAGTACTGCAAGTAATGAATTTTTCTACTTCATACCTTTCCCCCGTATTACATGACATAAAGTCAACAATCTTTCTGTCTTTAATGTTTGTAGTTTTGCATATCTTGCACTTTTTACATGGGAAAAATCCTGTCAAATTAAACAACCTCATTGTTTTCTTATTAGGAGGTGAGATAACCCCTTTCACTAAGCTATTCCTTAAATTATTATTTTTTCTGTAGATAAAAGGTGGTCTACTTGGAAGAAGGGAACCTAATGTGACATCTTTTTTTAAAATCGGCCAATACCTACTAAAAATCTTTTCTACCTCTCTATACTGGCAATTAAAACGAGAGATAAAAGCATATTCAACTTTTTTATTTTCCTCTTTTACTTTATTTTCTTTTATAATCTTCCCCTCCCCCAAGTAATTTTTACTAATTTGGAACCTAATTTTCTCTAGTTTTATAGGATCATATCCTTTCTGTATGAAACGTTCTTTAATAATATTTGATTGTATGATGTAATCCTCCAATCTCGAACAGTTCCTCATGATCCTCGAGAACTGACCTTTGGGGATTCCCTCAATCCATTGAGGGTGATGACAGCTATTAGAAGGGATGAACCCATTCCTATCTGTCTCTTTAAAAAAGGTTTTAAAATATATTCTATTATTATATTTAAAAATATTAAGATCTAAAAAATTGGCCGATTGTGCACAAATATTCTGAGTAAATCCCAATCCAAATTCATTTCTTCCAATAAAATCCAAAAATATTTCCAAATTTTCAACCGTTCCCTCCCAAACCACCAAGATATCGTCAATGAACCTTTTCCAAATCTTTAATCCCTCCCAATGTCTTCCATAAATTTCCTTCCATTCCCACCTAGCCAAAAAGACATTCGCCAGGCTAGGCGCGAACTTCGCGCCCATAGCAACGCCCTTTATCTGTTCATAGAAATCTCCTTGATGCCAAAAATAATTTCTTCCCATACTGAATTCTAAAAGCTGCAAGATCAATTTTCTTTGTTTTCTATGTAGATTCGTATATTTCTGTAGACCCCATTTTATAGCTGTGATTCCGTCATTATGCTTTATACTAGTGTATAATGAGTTTACATCAATAGTAATAAAGATGGTCTCCTCTGAGACCTCCATTCCTTCCAAAAGGTTAATTACATCCTGGCTATCTTTCAGGTATGAGGGCATATTTTTAACTATTGGCTGCAAGAAGAAATCAACATATTGCCCTATCCTTGAATGGATGGAATCTATACCATTTATAATAGGTCTTCCTGGGGGTTTTTCAAGGCTCTTATGTATTTTAGGTAATATGTACATAAAAGGTGTTTTGGATTGGGATTTACTCAGAATATTTGTGCACAATCGGCCAATTTTTTAGATCTTAATATTTTTAAATATAATAATAGAATATATTTTAAAACCTTTTTTAAAGAGACAGATAGGAATGGGTTCATCCCTTCTAATAGCTGTCATCACCCTCAATGGATTGAGGGAATCCCCAAAGGTCAGTTCTCGAGGATCATGAGGAACTGTTCGAGATTGGAGGATTACATCATACAATCAAATATTATTAAAGAACGTTTCATACAGAAAGGATATGATCCTATAAAACTAGAGAAAATTAGGTTCCAAATTAGTAAAAATTACTTGGGGGAGGGGAAGATTATAAAAGAAAATAAAGTAAAAGAGGAAAATAAAAAAGTTGAATATGCTTTTATCTCTCGTTTTAATTGCCAGTATAGAGAGGTAGAAAAGATTTTTAGTAGGTATTGGCCGATTTTAAAAAAAGATGTCACATTAGGTTCCCTTCTTCCAAGTAGACCACCTTTTATCTACAGAAAAAATAATAATTTAAGGAATAGCTTAGTGAAAGGGGTTATCTCACCTCCTAATAAGAAAACAATGAGGTTGTTTAATTTGACAGGATTTTTCCCATGTAAAAAGTGCAAGATATGCAAAACTACAAACATTAAAGACAGAAAGATTGTTGACTTTATGTCATGTAATACGGGGGAAAGGTATGAAGTAGAAAAATTCATTACTTGCAGTACTAAATATGTTACCTACCTGTTAGAATGTCCTTGCAAATTGCAATATATAGGCAGGACAAAAAGGGCCCTATCTGAAAGATTGAAAGAACATGTAGGAAATATTGCTAAAGGGAAAAGTAATCATAATGTGGCTAGACATTTTAAAAAATTTCATAACTCTGACCCTAGTGGATTAAAGTTTTGTGGGATTGACATGGTAGAATCCCATTGGAGAGGGGGGAATAGAATTCAGATGCTTTCTCGGAATGAAACATTTTGGATCTATAAATTGCGTACTTTAAAACCTAGAGGTTTAAATATTGAATTGGATCTTAATTGTTTTATTTCTGATTTTTAATATTGATACTTTAAAAAAAAGGGGGGTTGGCTGTTTATTGGAGCTGCAGGAGATAATATTTGATATTTAATATTTTATATTTAGTGTATATGCTTCGTGTCCATATTTTATATGGTGAGAGGGAATCATATATTTCAATATTTAATATATTTTAATATATATATATATTCTATTTTGAATTTTTAGAGTTTATGTAGGGGTTCACTTTAGGAAGGAGACGCTAATATTTTAGTATAGAATTTAATATGATCCAGTGAGTGGCAATTTTAGTAATTATAGGGAGAGTCTTATATATATATATGAATATTGATGTCATCATAATGAAAATTAGGAGCGGGTAGTAGGATGTGATAACTTGTTGCTATTAAAATTTTGAACAATAGGGGGAGCAGGAGGGTGGGTGTGTTCCCTGTAGTTATAATATCGTTCTAGGTAACTAAAGTATGATTATCTTTAAGAGTATTCCTAATAGGTGAATGTTTTATTTATTGAATGGGTTTTAGATGTATTAAATGTGATTGCAGTCCGCCTTTCCGTTTATTAAAGCCGTATTTGGAAGGCATAGGAAGTGGTGGTTGCTGCCATTAGTTAAGATGGAGGCTCGCTCGTTTTGCCAGTGCTGAGAGTAGGATAAGAGGAGCCGCACATTAGACGTCCGGAACCCTTGTGAACAAGTCGGAAGTGACGAAACGCGTCAAGGACGTAAGGACGTACAATACAATTTCAAACCGGAAGGAGCGGCACGGCCATCTTGAACACTGGAATTCAGCTATATGGACTGTGGGAGAGGATGGACGTTGGCGTTTTCTATGTAAGCAACAAATAAATTTGTGAAATCCTTTTAAATTTACCTCATTGAGTCTTGTATTATCTGCCCCCCTTTTTGAGGAACAGGGAAGGTGGATTGGAAGCAAATAGAGGCTTCTGAAGAGGGGAAAACTTTGGACTACCTTGAAGGAGTTTTGCTTGGTCTGCATTGGAAGAGGGTAATAGTATTTATATCACAAGAGAGATGGCACTATCTCATTTGGATGCATGGTTTTATGAGAGGGTAATGGTATTTAGTTTATTTGGATGGTAACACTGGTGTGGAGTGTTGCACTTTATCACATTTTGGAGTGCCGTTCTATCACGGGTGGGAGTCCAGGAGGAGTCACTTTTAGTTTTCACGAGTGTTTTATGTTATAATGATAATACACTATATTGAGTTTATATTTTTTTGAGGTATCCTGATTTGAGGTCCTGGATTGAAATTCAGCAAAGTGGAGTAGTCCTCAACGTTTGAAAAGCACTACTTACTGAAAAGCACTTTAGTTTGTGGACTTTTATGTGGACATTTGCTGGTATATGTTTTGCACTGGTGGGGTTAGTTGAGGGAGTATCGAAAAGATATTATTTGTATTTTGCTTCTTACGAAGCCACTCCTTCGTTGCCCGGGCGGTATGTTTGGGATCATTGTCATGTTGGAAGACCCAGCCACGTTTCATCTTCAATGCCCTTGCTGATGGAAGGAGGTTTGCACTCAAAATCTCACGATACATGGCTCCATTCATTCTGTCTTGTACATGGATCAGTTGTCCTGGTCCCTTTGCGGAGAAACAGCCCCAAAGCATGATGTTGCCACCCCCATGCTTCACAGTAGGTATGGTGTTCTTTGGATGCAACTCAGCATTCTCTCGCCTCCAAACATGACGAGTTGTGTTTCTACCAAACAGTTCTATTTTGGCTTCATCTGACCATATGACATTCTCCCAATCCTCTTCTGGATCATTCAAATGCTCTCTAGCAAACTTCAGACGGCCCGGACATGTACTGGCTTAAGCAGGGGGACACGTCTGGCACTGCAGGATCTGAGTCCCTGGGGGCGTAGTGTGTTACTGATGGTAGCCTTTGTTACGTTTGTCCCGGCTCTCTGCAGGTCATTCACTAGGTCCCCCCGTGTGGTCCTAGGATTTTTGCTCACCATTCTTGTGATCATTTTGACCCCACAGGGTGAGATCTTGCGTGGAGCCCCAGATCGAGGGAGATTATCAGTGGTCTTGTATGTCTTCTATTTTCTAATTATTGCTCCCACAGCTGATTTGTTCACACCAAGCTGCTTGCTTATTGCAGATTCAGTCTTCCCAGCCTGGTTCAGGTCTACAATTTTGTTTCTGGTGTCCTTCGACAGCTATTTGGTCTTCACCATAGTGGGGTTTGGAGTGTGACTGTTTGAGGTTGTGGACAGGTGTCTTTTATACCGATAAGAAGTTCAAACAGGTGCTATTGATACAGGTAATGAGTGCAGGACAGAGGAGCCTCTTAAAGAAGAAGGTACAGGTCTGTGAGAGCCAGAAATCTTGCTTGTTTGTAGGTGACCAAATACTTATTTTCCACCATAATTTGCAAATAAACTCTTTTCAAATCAGCCAATGTGATTGTCTGGATTTTTTTTCTCATTTTATCTCTCATAGTTGAGGTCTACCTATGATGCCAATTACAGGCCTCTCTCATCTTTGTAAGTGGAAGAACTTTCACAATTGGTGGCTGACTAAATACTTTTTTGCCCCACTGTATGTGTGTGTGTGTATGTGTATATATATATATATATATATATATATATACACACACAGTATATATATATACACACATAGCTGTGCGTACATTGGAAACACTATATAAGTTTTATATAGTACATAAAAAATAGTGGTGGATGCAAGCACTGTGTACTAAGGGAGGTTGTGGACAGGGTGGCAATATAAATATCATAGACTGCACACCACCTGATCAAGCACATCTGTCAAATGCGTGATCCTCCTGTGGTTCCAGCGTCACCGTCTTCAGGTGACCAGACAAATGTCCAATGGGGGCCTGATATATCGAATTGCACATGCACGCCATGACAGCCTAAAATGATTGGGCAGCTTTTCTTTACACTGCCCGATGTGTTATTATTTTTCTATACTTTCTTTTGCCACATTGCCCTGTCAGACTCTTTCCCTTTACAGCAGTGCCATGCAGCACATAACAATGACAGATTCAGATGGCCAGACATCTTTATACCACAGGTCTTCATGGCACCAGCAGCCCGATCACATGGCATCTCAGGTGGCCATGGCGCCATGACTCATTGGATAACTTTCTGGTCATTTAATTCAAACCTAGCTGTGAGTAAACAAAAGACTGGGGTAATTAATTCTAAGAGAGGAGCTGCCCCTCCAATACTTGAACATAGCAAAAGGTATTGATGTTTAGTCAATTTGATGTAGTCATTTAGCCCCTGTTCACACATTTGCAGTTTGCCACTTTGACACTTCTAATCCCATGACAAATCACACCCTATTGTTGCCAATGGAACCTGTCAAGGTCCTATCTTTTCCCAGAGGTTATGTTACTCCATGTGCTAGCATCCATCTTGGATTTCTGCTGAGCATGATGGGAATCTTTTATGCCTTCAGGTCTCTGAGGTCCATCCCCCAGAGGGGTGTACATATAAGCCTGGGATCTGCACATGCTCTTTGCACTTGTGTCTTGTGTCTTGGTCTTGCTACAGCTCTGTGTATACACTCGTGACTCTTCTGGTATTCTGACTCGGCTTGTACTAAGACCATTCTCTGTGTTTCCCTTTGATCTGACCTTCCGTTGCTGAACCCGGCCCGTGACCTGTGATTCTCTGTCTACTGTTCTGTACTGTTTTGTCCCGTTGTTATTGACCCGGCTTGTCTGACTACGCTATTGTCATTCTCACCAGCTACACGCCATTGGCGGCGGCCATTACCGCAGCTGGGGTGTCTCGGGGGCCGCGACCTGGTCCCTGGTTGCGTCAAGTCCATCCCCACCATCAGGGGCCCTGGTGAAGGGCAGCCTGGGACTTAGACTCCGCGCCCTGAGGGACTTCAGTCTGTTGGTGGTGGTTGTCGTCAGCCAGTGCGTTACCCTGCCACTAGGCCTACCTGTCCGTTCCACAGCCCTGCCCTGACAGAACCACTCAAATCGGTGTGACACACCGATTTTAAAAGTAGTTCCTGCACTACTTTTTGTGATATCAGGTGAGACTTGCATAAACATCTGTGCAAGAAGTTGCACAGATGTCTTCCAAGACAAAGTCACACGATTTCAAAGTGGGATCCACTGTGAACCTGGGCTCAGTGTAGATACATAATTTTCTCAACTTTGGAAAGTCTCATTTTATGTTGAAAAAGTTGCTGTTTAAAATGCATCAGTCTTGCTTTTCTCTCTTTCCCTAAAAAGCCATCCTTCACCCCTTTACCAGTGTCCAACACTTATGTGAAGCAGCAAAAGGGTGGGCTTTATTAACAGCTTTCCAGCCTCCTTATAGTAGAAATACTGCTACAGGGTGGCAGGGCTGCACAAGATTACAGCCTCAGCTATCGATCACCGGGTCCCAGCCATTGATTTTCCCCCAGCACCAGGCGATCAGTGAGTATCACTGATGGGGGAGACACCTGTATGTAAACAATACAGATCTCTCCCGTCAGCTCCTGCACATTGCTTTGTATTGTTCTGTATAGCAGAGCATTACAAAGCAATGTGCTCACACAGTAAAGCACACAGTTAACCCTTTGATCACCCCAGATATTAACCCCTTCCTGCCCAGTGCCATTAGTACAGTGTCAGTGCTTTTTATTAGCACTGATCACTGTATTAATGTCACTGGGGATGTCAGTGACAGTCAGTTCCCCCCCAGTGTCAGAATGCCCACCGCAGTCCTAGTAAAGGCACTGATCGCTGCCTTTACTAGGATATATATATATATATTTTAAAAATCCAGTATATATACCATTTGTAAAAGCTATAACTTCTACGTAAACCAATTATTTTACGCGTATTGGGATTATTTTTTAGCAAAGACATGTAGCAGAATACATTTTGGCCTAAATTTAATTAAATTTTTTTACTGGACAAAAAAGTCAAAAACATCCTTTTTTTCTCAAAATTGTTGGTCTTTTTTTGTTTATAGCGCAAAAAATAAAAAATGCACAGGCAATCCAATACCACCGAAAGAAAGCTCCATTTGTGGGGGAAAAAGGACATAAATTTGATTTGGGTGCAGTGTTGCATGACTGCGCAATTGTCAGTTAAATTAATACAGAGCCGTATTGAGAAAAATGGCCTGGTCAGAAAGGGGATGTAAATCCTCTGCAGTGCAAGTGGTTAATGCCCACACGCTGCACATACTGTATGCATCGCTGGGTGACTGACGTTTATGTGCTGAGAACACATTCACTGCATGCTCCCAGCACAAAGATAGTCCTTGGTCAAGACTAAAGATTGGTAGGTGGCGGGGCAAGCTCTGTCACTGATCCTTCCAGCCCCTCAGGCATTCGGAACCATTTAAAGGGATGCTGGGGCGGGTGAAAAGGGAAATAAAGTGATACTAAAGGGTTCACTTTTTTTTTCTAAAAATAAAAAAACATGTCTATACTTCCCTGCTGTATGCAGTGGTTTTACACAGAGCAGCCCGAATCCTCCTCTTCTCAGGCTCTCCTGGCCCCTCCCTCCTTTCAGGTACCCCCACAGCAAACAGCTCCATGTGTCCAGTCAAATGGAATAGGAGCCAAAGGCTCAGCCAATAAGAGGTGAGGAAGTCCTGGGATGGCTGAGACTTCAGTGCACATCGCTGGATCAGGAGGGGGCTTAGGTATTAGGGGGGCTGCTACACACAGAAAGTTTTTTACTTTCATGCATAGAAAGTATGAAGATACAAAATACTTGAGCCTTTACAACCACTTTAAAATGAGCTTTAGTAAAAAAATGTTTCCCTAAAAAGCACCGTAGATAAAACTTACAAGCAATAAAGTGTGTCTTGTGTGCTGAGGCGTCTGATCACACTAGAAATCCTCAGTCATCTGCCCCGTATCTCCCTTAGCAGTGATGTTCTCTTGCTGAAGGGTTAATATTTGGGCCTGCTTCTGTCACAGGCACTCATCAAAACTACCAATTATACCTGTCCTTTCAGCTCCATTCATAGCACCTATATGTTTCCACAGCGAAACGTCTGTCTCTTCCAATCCTGCTTTAGACTGCATTCACACTTCCAATTTGTGCATTTTGCACACGTTTCAGAAACACTGCAATCATGGATCGCGCTTGTGGTGCCATTGTTAATACACCCCAAGAGCATGTAGTAGGCAACAAAATGCAGACAAACATGTCAAAATGTGCACACCTCATGTGCAGGCTGAAGCACTTTCAAGTTAATATTTTCAAAAATGCAAGCAGGAACAATATGCTCATGTGTGAATGGGACCTTACAGAACAAGAAGATCACACCTACGGGGTACCTGGGGGTAGCTACAGGGCACACTTCAGTGCTTGCTTGAACAGTCCCTCGTGCTGTTAGGAAAAAATAATAAAGTTCAGCTTTATTAACATAAACCGTGGTCTCCAAAAAAATGGCCGCCGCAGTAGACGGGCTGAGGCAATATAGAGGCAGAGTAAGTAGTTTGTTAATTAAATGACAGCAGTATGGCCCGCGCTTCTTTGAACTCTTTCATGGAGGATACGGACAGCCAGATCACCTGCGCTTGGACGCAGTTTAGCTGTCCTCCCATGAAAATGTTGGCAGTTCGGCTGAAGGAGTGTAGGAAACGACTGGTGACATCTCCGTCTTTCTGGCTTGCCATGAGAAGCGGTGGTGTAGAGGTGGAGGTCAGTCTAGTGTGGATGCAGGGCCGGGTGATTGAAGTACGGCAAGAGCGAGGCGGCAGCTTACGTTTAACAGATGACACTCACACCTTCACTGTTTTTGGTGCAGACAGAGTGCCTAAAGGCAAGTCTTTCCTGGAGCAAGGTAATCTTGTGTGGTGGAAGCCGATTGCTGGCTTTCTCACGTTTAGTGTGATGGGAGAAATGACTAGTGTTACTAGCCGTGGAAACTGTGAAATGACACTGTGTGTAAAGCATTCTTTAGGCACTTTCTCTTCAAAAAGTTTTGTAGATGTCCACATGTGAGCACATGAAACATGGACTTACTTTCACCCTAAGAGTGATTGTAAAGGTCCATTTAACCACTTGCCCTCTAGAGGATTTACCCCCCTTAATGACCAGGCCTCTTTTTGCTACTCGGTGCTGCACTAATTCAACTGACAATTGCGCGGTCATGCAATGCTGTACCCAAATGAAATTTATGTCCTTTTTTACACACAAATAGAGCTTTCTTTTGGTGGTATTTGATCACCTGTGCTCTTTTTATTTTGGGCGCTAGAAACAAAAAAAGTTTTGAGATTTTTTTTTTTTAAACAATATTTTCTTGTCTCTGTCATAAATATTCAAAAAGTTAAAATTTTATCATTAATTCAGGCCAAAATGTATTCTGCTACATGTTTTTGGTTAAAAAAATCCCAATAAGTGCATATTGATTGAACTGTTTTCTTACTGTATTGTCTGCCATTATATTGGAAAGTGTTGAGCAAACTGTTGGCGCAATATAAATCCTGTATTATAACAATAATTGCTTTGTGTGAAAGTTATCGCATCTACAAACTATGGTATAGATAATGGAATTTACACAGCTTTTAATTTCTGACTGCTCATCACATTTCCTGAGATGCTAAAATACCAGGCTAGCACAAACACCCCCAAATGACCCCTTTTTGGAAAGTAGACATCCTAAGCTATCTGCTGAGAGGCATATTGAGTCCATGGAGGATTTATTTTGTTTTCCACAAGTTTCTGGGAAATGACAAACTTTTTTTTTTTTGTTTTTTACACAAAGTTGTCATTTAAATTATATATTTCTCGCACAAGCCATGGGTATATGTGGAATTACACCCTAAAATACATTCTGCTACTTCTACCGAGTATGGGGGTACCACATGTGAGACTTTTTGAGAGCCTAGCCATGTACAAGAGCCTGAAATCCAATGACCACTTTGAAAGCCTGAAGGTGCGTAACTTCCTCATTTCACTTCTTCACTACCTATCACAGTTTCAAAGGCCCTGAAATGCCAGGATAGCACCAAACACCCACAAATGACCCCTTTTTGGAAAGTAGACACCCCAAGGAATTTAAAAAGAGGCATGGTGAGTATTTTGCAGATCTCATTTTTTTCTCACAAGGTTTTGAAATATAAAAAAAGAAAAGAAAAAATAGGTTTGTTTTTTTTCTTCATTTTCCAAAAACTTGTGGCAAATGAGATCTGCAAAATACTCACCATGCTTCTTATCAAATTCCTTGGGGTGTCTACTTATCAAAAAGTGGTCATTTTGGGGGGGGGGGGTTGGTGCTATCCTGGCATTTCAGGGCCTCCGAAACTGTGATGGGTAGTTAGGACGTGTAATGAAGAAATAAAGCCCTTTAAAGGCCTGAAGGTGCTTATTGGATTTTGGGGTCATGTACTTGGCTAGACTGCCAAAACGTCTCACGTGGTACCCCCATACTTGGGAGACATAGCAGAATGTATTTTTGGGAGTATTTCCACATATACCCATGGCATGTGTGCGCAAAAAATCATTTAAGTGACTTTGTGTAAAAAAAAAAAAAAAATTTCTCATTTTCCAAAAACTTGTGGTAAAAAAATAAATTCTTCAATTGATTCAACATGCCTCTCAGCAAATAGTTTGGGGTGTCTACTTTCCAAAAAAAAGGTCGTTTTGTGGGGTGGGGGCATTTTATGCCCAGCATTAGAAGTTTATGTCACACATCATTCACTCTTCTAACCACCTGAAGACCAAGCGTTTTCTGACACTTTTTGTACTCATGGAAAAAATCAGTCTTTTGCTAGGAAATTAATTTAAACCCCTAACATTATATATATTTTTTTAAAACAAACACTCTAGTGAATAAAATGGTGGGTGCTGCATTTTTTATGTCACATAGTACTTGCGCAGCGATTTTTCAAAGGCAATTTAAAAAAAAAAATACACTTTACTTTTAATGCACAAAAACACAATATATTGGCCAATTGTTTGGTAAAATATAAAAGATGACATGCTTTAAAACTGCGCATGCCCCGTGCAATGGCAACAAACTGCATACGTTTTTAATATCCTTAGGCAACGTTTTAAAAGCGTTTACAAGCTACCATTTTAGATTTACAGAGGAAGTCTAGTGTTAGAATTACTGCTCTTGATCTGACATTCGTGGCGATACCTCACATGCATGGTGCAACTGCTGTTTCCATACTTGCACAGGGTCAACGCTCACTAACGCAGATGCGTGGGGGGGGCGAGGGTACTTTTTTTTTCTTTTTTTTTTTTTTTTTTTTTAAAGTTATTTTGATTTTTTTTAATTTATTAAAAATGTAGCGCTGTTTATATCCTGGAGAACTGAAGTGATGAAATTCTCGTAGCTTCTGATTTCTTAGGCTATAGAGATGATTGGCACCATTCTGGTCTCCAATCAGCTCTATGGTCAGCTAGCAGAAACACCGGCTGCATTCTCAGGTTCCCCCGATGGCTTGGGACTGCCCGAGAAGGCAGCGGGGGAGGGGGGGCATTGTCTCCCACTGCTTGTAAAAGCAATCCTACAGCTAATTAGCCACTATGATTGCTTTTATACCAGGATGATGCCTGCAGCTGTAGGCATCATCGTGGTAGAACCATTCAAAGTCCAGTGATGTACCAGTATGTCGTTGGTCCTTGTTGGGTATATATGCTATGTTCTTTTTTTATTTTATTTTTAATACAGCCTGTGGACTGAATGGAAAAAAAAGAGAAGAAATCTGCCAAACAAAAATATGCCATTAAACTATCCTGCTCTGCATCCACCCACTTCTAATGGTGGTGACATACTGTGAATCCCAAATGCGGTATATAATACAATTCAGTGACAAAGTGCTCAAACAATAAACATATGATAAATAGACACTTTGTCACTGAATTGTATTATATCCCACATTTGGGATTCACAGTATACACAGACTGGTGTGTACATTTTACAGCACTATATATTTCATTGTTGTACTTATATCCCAATTTTGGGAGTCACTGTGGACACAATTGTTTTTTATCCCGCATTAGGGATTGGGTTTATTTTATGCGTGTATTTATCACTGATATCTTATAGGTCACTTATTGGGTCCAAGCCTAGGACCTTTTGTGTGGGTTCACATATGTTCAAAATTTTTTACGTTTAATATATAAGGATTATATCACAATTTTTTATTATAGAACATATATATGTAGCGCTACACAATTTTATTATTGTTTGTTAGCACTGATAGGTGGCACTGACTGGCACTGATGGGTGACACTGAAAGGCAGCTCAGATGGGCACTGATATGTGGCATTGATGTGCACTGGCAGGTGGCACTGATGGACACTAATAGTTGGCACTGCTGGGGCTACACAGATCTTCAGGGCACACTGATAATCAGTGTTATGATCCGCCAGGTGGTACCTCTGGCAGCCCACCGGACGGGATTTCCCAGAGCGTGTAGTCTAAGTCCCAGTCTGCGTATTTACCAGGGCCCCTGATGGTGGGGATGGACTTGAAGCAGACCAGGACCAGGTCACGACCTCTGGGCACTCCCACCCGTGGCAGAGGGGACCACAGGGGATAGATACAGGAGGAGAGCCTGATGTGAAGAGACCGGCAGGCCCAGGCAGGATGGATGGATCGATCGTAGTCAGAAGGGCCAGTCGTTACCGTGGGAGCAGCGAGGTACAGAATCGGCAGGCAAAGGATAGTCGGGTCACACGCAGGGTCAATACCAGGATAGTCAGTCCGCAGAGAGGTCAGATAAGCCTGGGGTCAGGATAGGAGAAGGCAGCGTAGTCAGGGCAATCCGGGTCAGTATCAGCAACAGAATTCAGAGTACAGGAACACAGGAAAGACCTTACTGCAATTTGTGACAGCGCAGGGCACCTTTAAATACCGCGCCCTGCGCTGTCATTGGTTGCCCAGCGTGTACTTACGGCGCCTAATGCGCATGCGCGAGTCTCCTTCAGCCGCGGCCGACCGGGACCTAGTGCTCGTATCCCAGCGCGAGCCGCCGAGACTGCGCATGCGCCGGGACAGACTCCGCGGCGGACCCTGACATTGCCCCCCCCTTATATGCACCCTCCGGGAGCCCCACTGATTTCTCCACTGCGGGTGATCACGAAAAAACTCCCAGATGAGCCTGGGGGCATGAACATTTTGAATGGGTTCCCATGAGTTCTCCTCAGGACCATAACCTTTTCATTTAATCAGAAACTGTGTCTGGCCCCCCTCTTTCGGCAATTTAGGATTGCTTCCACTGCGAACTCTTCTTGCTCGTCTATGGTAACTGCCTCTGGAGGTCTGGATTCTCGATCTGGGAAGGGGTCTGGTCTGGCTGGCTTCAGAAGTGACACATGGAATACCGGGTGAATCTTGAAGGTTTCCAGAAGCTTGAGTTCATAAGCCACCTCGTTGATCATTCGCTTTATCTGAAATGGGCCAATAAACTTCGGTGCCAGTTTCTTTGATGGACACAGCATCTTCAAGTTGGTCGTTGCCAGCCAAACCTGATCCCCAGGTTGTAATAACAGTTCCCCCGGTTGTAATAACAGTTCCCCCCTTCTCTTCCTGTCAAAAGCCTTCTTGTTATCTTCTTGGGCTTTTGCAATAGCCTCCTGAAGTGCCTTGTTATTGACAGAAAAAAAATTCAAAGTACTTTGAGTAGCAGGTACTGAACTTTCGGGCATCAGATCTGGTAGAAATATAGGATGAAATCCGCAATTAGCGAAAAACAGGGATTGCACCGTAGCTGAGTGGTTTGCGTTGTTATAAGCGAATTCTGCTGAAGGTAAAAGAGTCAGCCAGTTGTCCTGTAGGTAGGATGTGTAGCATCTTAGGTACTGCTCCAACGTTTGGTTGGTCCTTTCCGTCTGCCCATTTGTCTGGGGATGATAAGCGGATGAGAGAGACAATTTGATTCCTAACGCTTCACATAATGCTTTCCAAAATCTTGACGTGAACTGTACTCCACGATCAGACAAAATATCTTCGGGAACCCCATGTAGTCTTACCACTTCTTTTATGAAGATCTGTGCAGTCTCCGGCGCTGATGGCGTATTTTTCAGAGGTATGAAGTGGGCCATCTTAGATAAACGATCCACGATCACGAATATTGCCGTGTAGCCTTGAGATGGAGGGAGTTCGACAATAAAGTCCATGGCAATCATTTGCCAAACACAATTGGGTATTGGCAAAGGGCACAACAATCCCCAGGCCTTGTTTCTGGAGGGTTTGTGTCTCTGGCAGATGGCACAAGTCTGGATGTAGAGCTCGCAGTCCTTGATCATGTTTGGCCACCAAAACGTGCGCTGAAGTAATTCTAGAGTCTTTGTTATTCTGAAATGGCCCGCCATCGGATGGTCATGGCAGTGGGCCAGGACCAAACTTTGGACTTCTTCGGGCACCACGATTTGATTTTCCTTCCATAAGAGCCCTCCCTGGCTCTGGAGGGACATCCCTGGTGGATCTGGCATTCCCACGGATGCGTCAAGAAGCTTGGAGCGCAACTCCGTCTGAAGAGCGAGAAAGTTCCCCGAAGGTAGTATCGTGTCCGGCTTTGGAATGTCTTCGGGGTCTTCAAACATGCGAGACAGGGCGTCTGGTTTTGTGTTCTTAGAGCCCGGTCGATACGTGATATGAAAAGAGAACTGAGAAAAGAAGAGTGCCCATCTCGCCTGGCGAGGTCTCAACTGCCTTGCTGTTCTCAGGTACTCGAGGTTCTTGTGATTGGTAAATATTAGAATTGGGTGTGTGGCTCCTTCTAGTAGATACCTCCATTCTTCCAGAGCGGTCTTTCTAGCCAAGTGCTCCTGATCTCCAATGTCATAATTTCTTTCCGCTGGTGTCAGTTTTCTAGAAAAGAACGCTACTGCGCTGTCATTGGTTGCCCAGCGTGTACTCGCGGCGCCTAATGCGCATGCGCGAGTCTCCTTCAGCCGCGGCCGGCCGGGACCTAGTGCCCGTATCTCGGCGCGAGCCGCCGGGACAGACGCCGCGGCGGACCCTGACAATCGGTGCCCTGATGATCAGTGCACATCTCCCCTATGAGGGATGCTGATTACCGGCTCTGCTCTCCTCTCGAGCTGTCAGCGTGACAGCTCGTGAGGAGAGAAATGCCGATAACCAAGAGAACTGCCTTGCGCCCGTCATTACACTATATTGCGGGCGTGAGGCGGTTAAATATAACTGGATTTGAACGTTTATAAATAACTCCATGGATTGCTGATCCAAGGAATATCAGATTGCCTCCTGGGGGATCAGGAACAATTTTTTTTTTCCTTATTTTATTCTTTTGCCTCCTCTATATCAACTGTGGGTATAGGACTATATATGGAGATTTTCTGTTTTGTTTTTTATTTGGTTGAACTATGTAACTTGTTTAATTTATCTCTAATATTAGTGTGGTTTAGTGTCGTTGGTGAAAAACTCATTATGTGAAATGGCAGTTTTTTTCTTACCTCCAATTGTCATGAGTGCTATACTTTTTTCTAGGATGTCTAGGATCTTCAATTGACATTTTTGGAAAATGTTAATTCTAGGACTTTAAACTACAGATTGTGCAACAGAACTGGTGATGATACTTGCTATTGTATGCAAATATTCGTATTCATGTGTTTATGGTGCCTTAAAGTAATCTCTAATTGGTGGTATATGTACACTAGATCTCTTGCCTAGAAAAATTGTGTAGTAAGACCTGTTTTGAATTATTGCAGTTTTTTCTACTAAGTAGTTGGAAAATAATGGTGAAGATATCATTTTCTTTTTTCTCATTGAATTCTTTTTATGGTGTTCTTTATGTCTTGTGTGTTTTTCTTGCTTGCATCTTCTAATGTTACTTTTGTGACATAAGTCAAGGAAGCGATTAAAATTATGTAGTATATTATTTGTCTTACTAAACATACTGAACATTCAGCTGCAGGAAAACTGTTCCATAGCATAAAATGTATTACAAAATATACCTACAACATGCACACGCTAACTATCCTTTCCACCAAATAAATATGCACAATGTGTGTGATAGGCATATGTATGCTAATCAACTACTTAACTTGGGTTTCCTGGTAATGCAGTCTGCTTAACAACTTTTTCTCAGAGTCCTACAAACAACTGTTTATCTTGCCTTAAGTCTCCAGAACAACTGTTGGTCCTTGTTCCTGAGCCCATAGCTTTTTCAAACTCCTTTTCCATCCCCTCACTTCCTGCTACCTCATTTCCTGTATGGAGATTTATGAAGCAGCCCAACATGTACATTAGTATATCATTAGGGGTGGTCAAGCTTCTAAAAGCACGTCGACTTAAAATCTAACAAGTCACATATCTAAGCTATACAAATCACCAAAAAATAGCTATAGCAACCATAGTGGTAAACTATGATTGCAAACATATATAGTCTATTGATCTCTAGGTTTTCCTTAATATCCACTGTCAACAATGTTTGGGGAATGAACAGATTACTGTATTACTACCTCTGTACTCTACTTTTTTTGCTAAGAGTAGGACAACCTTGTAAAATGTATTCTGCTTATTCTTAGCATTCTTGAATTGTAATTCATGCTGGTTGAAAACTTGCAATGATTAACTTGATTTGTCTGTTTTCATGCAGGAAAATATGTAATGGTGATGGGCATTGTTTTATCTTGTAATCCTGAGCCTGTATTACGTGCGGTGAAGATAACAGACCTCTCAGACAATCCTGTGCACAAGGGCTTGTGGAAGTTTGAAGTGGATGATCTACACAAGAATATTAAATGTACCTAGCATCTGCAAAATTCAAAAAATGAGTTACCACCAAACAATTCGCCTGGACTATGGATATTTTAAAATGGCTATTTACTAAAAATCTGTAATGGCATAAGGTTTGCTTTTTCTGCATTATAAGAGCTTTACCAGTTGTTAAAACTGTTATGATGGAAACCAGAACATTTTGTAACTTTTTTTTTTTTGTGCTTTTATCTATTAAATATATAGCCACGCTGCCAGTGTGTAATTATATATGACTAATTCAGAATCTTTTTCAGAGATCTAATTAAACTTTGTGTATCTGCCTTTCTCCAAATCACACAATAAGTTTACCAGTTAATCTGTCATCCAATCAAGGTGATATTTATGTTAGGATGTAAAATGTAACCTAGATAGCAGACCATTTTTAAATGGCAGCAACAGGTTGAATACTCAAGTAAATACATTTTTTCCTTCATTTATTGAGAGACACTGGATTCTTACCTGGAGTTAAACTGCTGTCTACAGGAGGACTGCACTCTATAAAATGGAAAAACAGAGCTTTTTTTTTATCCACAACATCAATATGCCACCTCCAGCACTAGCCCCTTATCCTCCGCTCATTGCTGTCATTTCCACACAAAGAAGCCCAGCTTCTGTGTGTGCAGGAGAAAAAACTTCCTCCTGGGGTTGTGCACAGCCCTCCCCTCCCTGCCATGCAGTATCTCTGAGAGGGAGAGAGTGGGGGGATATGCATGTCTGCTCTACTGTCCCGATGGCAGCTCTTGCTAAAGACAGTGCGAGCAGGCTGTACACGCTCGGTACAACAAAGGAACAGGCACAAAACCCAAACAGCAAAGCAACAAATATGGAGAAATATATTTGTTTTACAAACACATTTGCTGGTACAATAAACAATTGGGTGCAATACTCCCAAAAAGGTCCTATCCAGAGGGATGACCCAGAGTCCAACTGAGGGAAGAAAACTGTACAGTGTGGCAAATCAAATACAGACTATATAGGAATAGTCTATGGCAGTGCAGTTAGCAAGTAGAACCTTGGTCCA
>NW_028318073.1:3972500-3977877 GCF_062004578.1 Staurois parvus | reverse complement strand
ATTTTGTTTCCATAAATGGATCCATTTATGGAAACAAATAGATACAATGTTTCAACCGCTGTATGGAGTGAATGTCCCAGAACTGTCAGAAATAGTCTAATTTCTGACAGTTCTATGACATTCCTCCATTACAGCGGTTGAAACCGCTGTATGGAGTGAATGTCCCAGAAACTGTCAGAAATAGACAGAACTGTCCCACAGAACTGTCCTTCTCTCATCCTTCTCCTTCTTCCTTCCTCATCCTCCCTTCTTCTCATCCTTCTCCTTCCTTTCTCTTCTCCTCCTTCTCTTCTTTCTTCTCATCCTTCTTCTCATCTCTTCTTCTCATCCTTCTCCTTCTTCCTCATCCTCTCCTTCTTCCTCATCCTTCTCCTTCTTCCCTTCTTCTCATCCTTCTCCTTCTTGTCTCATCCTCCCTTCTCCTTCTTCCCCTTCTTCCATCCTTCTCCTCCTCCTTCTTCTCTCCTTTCTTCTCATCCTTCTCTTCTCCATCTTCTCATCCTTCTCCTCTTCTCATCCTTCTCCTTCTGCTTCTCCTTCTTTCTCATCCTTCTCCTTCTTCTCATCCTTCTCCTTCTTCTCATCCTTCTCCTTCTCCTCCTTCTCCTTCCCTCCTTCTTCTCATTCCTTCTCCTTCTTCTCATCCTTCCTCCTTCTTCTCATCCTTCTCCCTTCTTCTCATCCTTCTCCTTCTTCTCATCTTCTCCTTCTTCTCATCCTTTCTTCTCATCCTTCTCCTTCTCCATCTTCTCATCCTTCTCCTTCTTCCTCATCCTTCTCCCTTCTCCCTTCTTCCTCATCCTTCTCCTTCTCCTTCTTCTCATCCTTTCTCCTTCTCCTTCTTCTCATCCTTCTCCTTCTTCTCATCCTTCTCCTTCTTCTCATCCTTCTCCTTCTTCTCTCCTTCTTCTCATCCTTCTTTCTCATCCTTCTTTCTCATCCTTCTCCTTCTTCTCATCCTTCTCCTTCTCCCTTCTTCTCATCCTTCTCCTTCTTCTCATCCTTCTCCTTCTCCTTCTTCTCATCCTTCTCCTTCTCCTTCTTCTCAATCCTTCTCCTTCTCCTTCTTCTCATCCTTCTCCTTCTCCATCTTCTCATCCTTCCTCCTTCTCCATCTTCTCATCCTTCTCCTTCTCCTTCTTCTCATCCTTCTCCTTCTCCTTCTTCTCATCCTTCTCCTTCTCCTTCTTCTCATCCTTCTCCTTCTTCTCATCCTTCTCCTTCTCCTTCTTCTCATCCTTCTCCTTCCTTCTCATCCTTCTTCTCATCCTTCTCCTTCTTCTCATCCTTCTTCTCATCCTTCTTCTCATCCTTCTCCTTCTCTCATCCTTCTCCTTCTTCTCATCCTTCTCCTTCTCCTTCTTCTCATCCTTCTCCTTCTCATCCTTCTCCTTCTCTCCTCTTCTTCCTCATCTCTTCTCCTTCTCCTTCTTCTTATCCTTCTCCATTCTTCTCATCCTTCTCCTTCTTCTCATCCTTCTCCTTTCTCATCCTTCTCCTTCTTCTCATCCTTCTCCTTCTTCTCATCCTTCTCCTTCTTCTCATCCTTCTCCTTCTCTTTCTTCTCATCCTTCTCCTTCTCCTTCTTCTCATCCTTCTCCTTCTTCTCATCCTTCTCCTTCTTCTCATCCTTCTCCTTCTTCTCATCCTTCCCTTCTCTCATCCTTCTCCTTCTTCTCATCCTTCTTCTCATCCTTCTTCTCATCTTCTCTCATCCTTCTCCTTCTTCTCATCCTTCTCCTTCTCTTTCTTCTCATCCTTCTCCTTCTTCTCATCCTTCTCCTTCCCTTCTTCTCATCTTCTCCTTCTCCATCTCTCATCCTTCTCCTTCTCCTTCTTCTCATCCTTCTCCTTCTCCTTCTTCTCATCCTTCTCCTTCTTCTCATCCCTTCTCCTTCTCCTTCTTCTCATCCTTCTCCTTCTTCTCATCCTTCTCCTTCTTCTCATCCTTCTTCTCATCCTTCTCCTTCTTCTCATCCTTCTTCTCATTCCTTCTTCTCATCCTTCTTCTCATCCTTCTCCTTCTTCTCATCCTTCTCCTTCTTCTCATCCTTCTCCTTCTCCTTCTTCTCATCCTTCTCCTTCTTCTCATCCTTCTCCTTCTCTCATCCTTCTTCTCATCCTTCTTCTCATCCTTCTCCTTCTTCTCATCCTTCTCCTTCTTCTCATCCTTCTCCTTCTCCTTCTTCTCATCCTTCTCCTTCTCATCCTTCTCCTTCTCCTTCTTCTCATCCTTCTCCTTCTCCTTCTTCTTATCCTTCTCCATCTTCTCATCCTTCTCCTTCTTCTCATCCTTCTCCTTCTTTCTCATCCTTCTCCTTCTTCTCATCCTTCTCCTTCTTCTCATCCTTCTCCTCTCTTCTCATCCTTCTCCTTCTCTTTCTTCTCATCCTTCTCCTTCTCCTTCTTCTCATCCTTCTTCCCTTCTTCTCATCCCTTCTCCTTCTTCTCATCCTTCTCCTTCTTCTCATCCTTCTCCTTCTTCTCATCCTTCTCCTTCTTCTCATCCTTCTTCTCATCCTTTCTTCTCTTCCTTCTTCTCATCCTTCTCCTTCTTCTCATCCTTCTCCTTCTTCTCATCCTTCTCCTTCTCTTTCTTCTCATCCTTCTCCTTCTTCTTCATCCTTCTCCTTCTCCTTCTTCTCATCCTTCTCCTTCTCCATCTTCTCATCCTTCTCCTTCTCCTTCTTCTCATCCTTCTCCTTCTCCCTTCTTCCTCATCCTTCTCCTTCTTCTCATCCTTTCTCCTTCTCCTTCTTCTCATCCTTCTCCTTCTTCTCATCCTTCTCCTTCTTCTCATCCTTCTTCTCATCCTTCTCCTTCTTCTCATCCTTCTTCTCATCCTTCTTCTCATCCTTCTTCTCATCCTTCTCCTTCTTCTCATCCTTCTCCTTTCTTCTCATCCTTCTCCTTCTCCTTCTTCTCATCCTTCTCCTTCTTCTCATCCTTCTCCTTCTTCTCATCCTTCTCCTTCTCCTTCTTCTCATCCTTCTCCTTCCTCCTTCTTCTCATCCTTCTCCTTCTCCATCTTCTCATCCCTTCTCCTTCTCCATCTTCTCATCCTTCTCCTTCTCCTTCTTTCTCATCCTTCTCCTTCTCCTTCTTCTCATCCTTCTCCTTCTCCTTCTTCTCATCCTTCTCCTTCTCCTTCTTCTCATCCTTCTCCTTCTTCTCATCCTTCTCCTTCTTCTCATCCTTCTCCTTCTTCTCATCCTTCTCCTTCTTCTCATCCTTCTTCTCATCCTCTTCCTTCTTCTCATCCTTCTTCTCATCCTTCTTCTCATCCTTCTCCTTCTTCCTCATCCTTCTCCTTCTTCTCATCCTTCTCCTTCTCCTTCTTCTCATCCTTCTCCTTCTCATCCTTCTCCTTCTCCTTCTTCTCATCCTTCTCCTTCTCCTTCTTCTTATCCTTCTCCATCTTCTCATCCTTTCTCCTTCTTCTCATCCTTCTCCTTCTTCTCATCTCCTTCTCCTTCTTCTCATCCTTCTCCTTCTTCTCATTCCTTCTCCTTCTCTTTCTTCTCATCCTTCTCCTTCTCCTTCTTCTCATCCTTCTCCTTCTTCTCATCCTTCTCCCTTCTTCTCATCCTTCTCCTTCTTCTCATCCTTCTCCTTCTTCTCATCCTTCTCCTTCTTCTCATCCTTCTTCTCATCCTTCTTCTCATCCTTCTTCTCATCCTTCTCCTTCTTCTCATCCTTCTCCTTCTTCTCATCCTTCTCCTTCTCTTTCTTCTCATCCTTCTCCTTCTTCTCATCCTTCTCCTTCTTCTCATCCTTCTCCTTCTCCTTCTCATCCTTCTCCTTCTCCTTCTTCTCATCCTTCTCCTTCTCCTTCTTCTCATCCTTCTCCTTCTTCTCATCCTTCTCCTTCTCCTTCTTCTCATCCTTCTCCTTCTCCTTCCTCATCTCCAAGGGCATTTAAATTAAAGGTACAGTGTTCTGCACTAATTTAAAGGCTCTCTGAAGCCTAGAAACCCCTTTTTATAAGTCATCTTCGTAGCGAATAAATTCGCATCGAATCGAATTTCTTCCTGAAATTCGCCGAATCAGCCGAATCGAATTTTTGAATACTTCGCTCATCTCTATAAATAATATTTATTTTGACAGCTGAATGTAAAAATAAAGGTCTGCAATAAAAAAAAAAAACAGCATGGGGGCCCGCCTCTCATCCATACCAAGCCCTTCAGGTCTGGTATGGATATTAAGGGGTAACTCCACGCCGAAATTTAAAAAAAACCAGCGTGGAGTCCCCCCCTAAATCCATACCAGCCCCTTATCCGAGCATGCAGCCCGGTAGGTCAGGAAAGAAGGGGGACGAGCGAGCGCCCCCCCCCCTCCTGAACCATACCAGGCCACATGCCCTCAACATGGGGGGGTGCTTTTGGGCAGGGGGGCTCCCCCCCAAGCACCCACCCTTTCAAGGGGGCCCCCAGTCCCGCGAAAAACACATAGGGCACCGAAAAAAGAACAAAAAAAAACGTTCCGCACTTGACCCCCACTAGCCTTATGCTGGAGTCTCGCTGACATTTACTTATATAGAGGCGCCAGGGACATATCCGGTGTGCTTCGGGGGACAAGAGGCCTCTTCCAAACCCTGTACAGGGCCCCAGTTCCCGCCCCCCCCACCGTGAAATGAGTATACTGTACATGGTATACTCATTCACATTGTATCTATTTGTATCCATTTCGGATATAGATGTTTTTATTTGGATACAAATAGATACAATGTTGCAACCTCTATACTTTTTAATGTCAAATATAATAGCGCAGCTCTCTGCAGGGACAGAAGTAATTACTTCGCTATTATATTTGCCGGCCGTACATGGGGCGAAAATCGGCTGATTTTTTTTTACCGTTGGTGGTAAGGTCGGCCGATTGAAGAACCGATTTTTTTGTTTTTTTAAAAAAAACAGCCAGTTTTCGCCCCGTCTATGGCCTGCATTTTTCCTTTTCTTTTTCTTCTTTTTCATTTTCCTCCTTTTTCTTGCAGGTCATGGCTCATGCGCAGATTTTTTATCAGTAAAAAGATCAGCCGATTTGCCCATCATTGCCGTGAAAATCGGCCGATCTGCAAAATCGGCTGATTTTTATCCAAATTTATGCAGGCCATAGACGGGGAGAAAACCGGATGTTTTTTTTAATAAAAAATTAAAAATCGGTTGTTCAATAGGCCGACGTTACCACCAACAGTAAAAAAAAATGGCAGATTTTTCTTCCCGTCTATGGCCGGCATTTAATTACTTCTGTCCCTTGCAGAGAGCCCCGCTATTATATTTGACATTAAAAAGTATTGTGGTTGCAACATTGTATCTATTTGTATCCATTTCGGATACAGATGGTTTTTTCGGATACAAATAGATACATTGTTGCAACCGCA